>NC_137470.1:135873043-136146005 GCF_964235325.1 Thermobia domestica | reverse complement strand
CCTGTGGGTTTGTCCCGAAAAGCTATAATCATGTTAAAATTTAATCATTGTAGCCCTGTAGGAAGTGCTCAATAATTTGAGAGTGTAAAAGCGTTCCATATAAATAACATTGGAAATATTTTTCAATTTCCTATAAAACCAATCTAAATTAGGAATTTTTTACTTTTGACAGTTTTTCTGTCCGTTAGTCCTGGAAGGCTACAATCATGTCAAATTTCATCATTCTAATCTTGGCGGAAGTGCCTAAACATTTTGGGGTATAGAAGACGTCCCATATAAATAACATTGGAAAGATTTTTCAGTTCCCCATGAAACCACTTTATATTTAAAAAATTTCATTTCTGATGATTTACTTCAAATAAGCAAATGAAAACGTAAAAGCATACCGAATTTGAAGTTTTTATTCCCATTTTAAGTACCTAAAACATGAGATGATAGGTCCAGAAAATGTCCCCTTTAAATAACATGGGGAAATTCTTAATCCCCTCTTTAGACCCCCCAAAAAGTAAAAATATTCACTTTTCGCAATTTTCCTGTGGGTTTGACCAGTAAAGCTATAATCATGTTAAATTTAATCATTGTAGCCTTGCAGGAAGTGCTCAATAATTTGAGGGTGTTAAAGGTGTCCCATATAAATAACATTGGAAATATCTTTCAGTTCCCTATAAAACCACTCTAAAGTAGGAATTTTTTACTTTTGGCAATTTTTCTGTCGGTTAGTCCTGGAAGGATACAATTATGCCAAATTTCAACATTCTAATCTTGCCGGAAGTGCCTAAACATTTTGGGGTATAGAAGACGTCCCATATAAATAACATTGGAAAGATATTTCAGTTCCCCATGAATCCACTTTATGTTTAGAAATTTTCATTTCTGATGATTCACTTCGGTAAAGCTGACGAAAACGTACAAGCATACCGAATTTGAAGTTTTTATTCCAATTCTAAGTAGCTAAATATGAGATAATAGGTCCAGAAAAAGTCTCTTTTAAATAACATGGGAAAAACCTTCATCCCCTCTTTAGACCCCCTAAAAATTAAAAATATTCACATTTGGCAATTTTCCTGTGGGTTTGTCTCGAATAGCTATAATCATGTTAAAATTAATCATTGTAGCCCTGTAGGAAGTGCTCAATAATTTGAGGGTGTAAAAGCGTTCCATATAAATAACATTGGAAATATTTTTCAGTTCCCTATAAAACCACTCTAAAGTTGGATTTTTTTTACTTTTGACAGTTTTTCTGTCGGTTAGTCCTGGAAGGCTACAATCATGCCAAATTTCATTCTAATCTTTCCGCAAGTGCCTACAGAGTTTGGGGTATAGAAAACGTCACATATAAATAACATTGGAAAGATTTTTCATTTCCCCATGAAACCACTTTATGGTCAGAAATTTTCATTTCTGATGATTGACTTAGGTAAAGCTAACGAAAACGTACAAGCATACCGAATCTGAAGTTTTTATTCCAATTCTAAGTACCTAAAATATGAGATTATAGGTCCAGAAAAAGTCTCATTTAAATAACATGGGGAAATACTTAATCCCCTCTTTAGACCCCCCAAAATTAAAAATGTTCACTTTTGGCAATTTTCCTGTGGGTTTGTCCAGAAAAGCTATAATCATGTTAAATTTAATCATTGTAGCCCTGTAGGAAGTGCTCAATAATTTGAGGGTGTAAAAGCGTTCCAAATAAATAACATTGAAAATATTTTTCAGTTCCCTATAAAACCACTCTAAAGTTGGAATTTTTTTACTTTTGACAGTTTTTCTGTCGATTAGTCCTGGAAGGCTACAATCATGCCAAATTTCATCATTCTAATCTTGCCGGAAGTTCCTAAACAATTTGGGGTATAGAAGACGTCCCATATAAATAACATTGGAAAGATTTTTCATTTCCCCATGACACCAATTTACGTTTAGAAATTTTCATTTCTGATGATTCACTTAGGTAAAGCCAACAAAACCGTACAAGCATACCGAATTTGAAGCTTTTATTCCAATTCTAAGTACCTAAAACATGAGATTATAAGTCCAGAAAAAGCCTCATTTAAATAACATGGGGAAATTCTTCATCCCCTCTTTAGAACACTCAAAAATTATAAATATTCACATTTGGCAAATTTCCTGTGGGTTTGTCCCGAAAAGCTATAATCATGCCAAATTTAATCATTGTAGCTCTGAAGGAAGTGCTCAATAATTTGAGGGTGTAGAATGTGTCCTTTATAAATAACATTGGAAATATTTTTCAGTTCCCCGTAAAACCACTCTAAAGTTGGAACTTTTTTTTTTGGCAATTTTTCTGTCGGTTAGTCCTGGAAGGCTAGTATCATGCCAAATTTCATCATTCTAATCTTGCCGGAAGTGCCTAAACATTTTTGGGTATAAAAGACGTCCCTTATTAATAACATTGGAAAGAATTTTCATTTCTCAAAGAAAATACTTTACGTTTAGAATTTTTCATTTCTGATGATTTACTTAGGTAAAGCTAACGAAAACGTACAAGCATACCGAATTTGAAGTTTTTATTCCAATTCTAATTACCTAAAACATGAGATTATAGGTCAAGAAAAAGTCTCATTTAAATAACATGGGAAAATTTTTCATCCCCTCTTTAGACCCCCTAAAAATTAAAAATATTCACATTTGGCAATTTTCCTGTGGACTTGTCTCTAAAAGCTATAATCATGTTAAATTTAATCATTGTAGCCCTGCAGAAAGTGCTCAATAATTTGAGGGTGTAAAAGGTGTCCCATATAAATAACATTGGAATATTTTTCAGTTCCCTATAAAACCACTCTAAAGTTGGAATTTTTTACTTTTTGCAAATTTTTCTGTCCGTTAGTCCTGGAAGGCTACAATCATGCCAAATTTCATCATTCTAATCTTGCCGGAAGTTCCTATGCATTTTGGGGTATAGAAGACGTCCCATATAAATAACATCGGAAAGATTTTTTATTTCCCCATGACACCAATTTACGTTTAGAAATTTTCATTTCTGATGATTCACTTAGGTAAAGCTGACGAAATCGTACAAGCATACCGAATTTGAAGTTTTATTCCAATTCTAAGTACCTAAATATGAGATAATAGGTCCAGAAAAAGTCTCATTTAAATAACATAAGAAAAATCTTCATCCCCTCTTTAGACCCCCTAAAAATTAAAAATATTCACTTTTGGCAATTTTCCTGTGGGTTTGTCCCGAAAAGCTATAATCATGTTAAAATTTAATCATTGTAGCCCTGTAGGAAGTGCTCAATAATTTGAGGGTGTAAAAGCGTTCCATATAAATAACATTGGAAATATTTTTCAATTCCCTATAAAACCAATCTAAATTAGGAAATTTTTACTTTTGACAGTTTTTCTGTCCGTTAGTCCTGGAAGGCTACAATCATGTCAAATTTCATAATTCTAATCTTGGCGGAAGTGCCTAAACATTTTGGGGTATAGAAGACGTCCCATATATATAAATAACATCGGAAAGATTTTTTATTTCCCCATGACACCAATTTACGTTTAGAAATTTTCATTTCTGATGATTCACTTATTTAAAGCTGACGAAATCGTACAAGCATACCGAATTTGAAGTTTTTATTCCAATTCTAATTACCTAAAACATGAGAATATAGGTCAAGAAAAAGTCTCATTTAAATAACATGGGAAAATTTTTCATCCCCTCTTCAGACCCCTCAAAAAGTAAAAATGTTCTCTTTTGGCAATTTTCCTGTGGGTTTGTCCAGAAAAGCTATAATCATGTTAAATTTAATCATTGTAGCCCTGCAGGAAGTGCTCAATTATTTGAGGGTGTAAAAGTGTTCCATATAAATAACATTGGAAATATTTTTCAGTTCCCTATAAAACCACTCTAAACTTGAAATTTTTTTACTTTTGGCAATTTTTCTGTCTTTTAGTCCTGGAAGGCTACAATCATGCCAAATTTCAACATTCTAATCTTGCCGGAAGTGCCTATGCATTTTGGGGTATAGAAGACGTCCCATATAAATAACATTGGAAAGATTTTTCATTTCCCCATGACACCAATTTACGTTTAGAAATTTTCATTTCTGATGATTCACTTAGGTAAAGCCAACAAAACCGTACAAGCATACCGAATTTGAAGCTTTTATTCCAATTCTAAGTACCTAAAACATGAGATTATAAGTCCAGAAAAAGCCTCATTTAAATAACATGGGGAAATTCTTCATCCCCTCTTTAGAACACTCAAAAATTATAAATATTCACATTTGGCAAATTTCCTGTGGGTTTGTCCCGAAAAGCTATAATCATGCCAAATTTAATCATTGTAGCTCTGAAGGAAGTGCTCAATAATTTGAGGGTGTAGAATGTGTCCTTTATAAATAACATTGGAAATATTTTTCAGTTCCCCGTAAAACCACTCTAAAGTTGGAACTTTTTTTTTTGGCAATTTTTCTGTCGGTTAGTCCTGGAAGGCTAGTATCATGCCAAATTTCATCATTCTAATCTTGCCGGAAGTGCCTAAACATTTTTGGGTATAAAAGACGTCCCTTATTAATAACATTGGAAAGAATTTTCATTTCTCAAAGAAAATACTTTACGTTTAGAATTTTTCATTTCTGATGATTTACTTAGGTAAAGCTAACGAAAACGTACAAGCATACCGAATTTGAAGTTTTTATTCCAATTCTAATTACCTAAAACATGAGATTATAGGTCAAGAAAAAGTCTCATTTAAATAACATGGGAAAATTTTTCATCCCCTCTTTAGACCCCCTAAAAATTAAAAATATTCACATTTGGCAATTTTCCTGTGGACTTGTCTCTAAAAGCTATAATCATGTTAAATTTAATCATTGTAGCCCTGCAGAAAGTGCTCAATTATTTGAGGGTGTAAAAGTGTTCCATATAAATAACATTGGAAATATTTTTCAGTTCCCTATAAAACCACTCTAAACTTGAAATTTTTTTACTTTTGGCAATTTTTCTGTCTTTTAGTCCTGGAAGGCTACAATCATGCCAAATTTCAACATTCTAATCTTGCCGGAAGTGTCTATGCATTTTGGGGTATAGAAGACGTCCCATATAAATAACATCGGAAAGATTTTTTATTTCCCCATGACACCAATTTACGTTTAGAAATTTTCATTTCTGATGATTCACTTAGGTAAAGCTGACGAAATCGTACAAGCATACCGAATTTGATGTTTTTATTCCAATTCTAAATACCTAAAACATGAGAATATAGGTCAAGAAAAAGTCTCATTTAAATAACATGGGAAAATTTTTCATCCCCTCTTTAGACCCCCTAAAAATTAAAAATATTCACATTTGGCAATTTTCCTGTGGACTTGTCCCTAAAAGCTATAATCATGTTAAATGTAATCGTTGTAGCCTTGCAGGAAGTGCTCAATAATTTGAGGGTGTAAAAGGTGTCCCATATAAATAACATTGCAAATATTTTTCAGTTCCTTATAAAACCACTCTAAAGTTGGAATTTTTTCCTTTTTGCATTTTTTTCTGTCCGTTAGTCCTGGAAGGCTACAATCATGCCAAATTTCATCATTCTAATCTTGCCGGAAGTTCCTAAACATTTTGGGGTATAGAAGACGTCCCATATAAATAACATTGGAAAGATTTTTCAGTTCCCCATGAAACCACTTTATATTTAAAATTTTTCATTTCTGATGATTTACTTCGGATAAGCTAACGAAAACGTACAAGCATACCGAATCTGAAGTTTTTATTCCAATTCTAAGTACCTAAAACATGAGATTATAGGTCCAGAAAAAGTCTCATTTAAATAACATGGGGAAATACTTAATCTCCTCTTTAGACCCCCCAAAATTAAAAATATTCACTTTTGGCAATTTTCCTGTGGGTTTGTCCAGTAAAGCTATAATCATGTTAAATTTAATCATTGTTGCCCTGCAGAAAATGCTCAATAATTTGAGGTTGTAAAAATGTTCCATATAAATAACTTTGGAAATATTTTTCAGTTTCCTATAAAACCACTCTTAACTTGATATTTTTTTACTTTTGGCAATTTTTCTGTCGGTTAGTCCTGGAAGGATACAATCATGCCAAATTTCAACATTCTTATCTTGCCGGAAGTGCCTAAACATTTTGGGGTATAGAAGACGTCACATATAAATAACAATGAAAAGATTTTTCAGTTCCCCATGAAACCACTTTATGGTTAGAAATTTTCATTTCTGATGATTGACTTAGGTAAAGCTAACGAAAACGTTCAAGCATACCGAATCTGAAGTTTTTATTCCAATTCTAAGTACCTAAAATATGAGATTATAAGTCCAGAAAAAGTCTCATTTAAATAACATGGGGAAATCCTTAATCCCCTCTTTAGACTCCCCAAAATTAAAAATATTCACTTTTGGCAATTTTCCTGTGGGTTTGTCCAGAAAAGCTATAATCATGCCAAATTTAATCATTGTAGCTCTGCAGGAAGTGCTCAATAATTTGAAGGTGTGAAAGGTGTCCCATATAAATAACATTGGAAATATTTTTCAGTTCCCTGTAAAACCACTCTAAAGTTGGAATTTTTTACTTTTGGCAATTTTTCTGTCGGTTAGACCTGGAAGGCTAGTATCATGCCAAATTTCATCATTCTAATCTTGCCGGAGGTGCCTAAACATTTTGGGGTATAAAAGACGTCCCTTATTAATAACATTGGAAAGATTTTTCATTTCCCAAAGAAAATACTTTACATTTAAAAATTTTCATTTCTGATTATTTACTTAGGTAAAGCTAACGAAAACGTACAAGCATACCGAATTTGAAGTTTTTATTCCAAATCTAATTACCTAAAACATGAGAATATAGGTTAAGAAAAAGTCTCATTTAAATAACATGGGAAAATTCTTCATCCCCTCTTTAGACCCCCTAAAAATTAAAAATATTCACATTTGGCAATTTTCCTGTGGACTTGTCCCTAAAAGCTATAATCATGTTAAATGTAATCATTGTAGCCCTGCAGGAAGTGCTCAATAATTTGAGGGTGTAAAAGGTGTCCCATATAAATAACATTGGAAATATTTTTCAGTTCCCTATAAAACCACTCTAAAGTTGGAATTTTTTACTTTTTGCATTTCTTTCTGTCCGTTAGTCCTGGAAGGCTACAATCATGCCAAATTTCATCATTCTAATCTTGCCGGAAGTTCCTAAACATTTTGGGGTATAGAAGACGTCCCATATAAATAACATTGGAAAGATTTTTCAGTTCCCCATGAAACCACTTTATATTTAAAAATTTTCATTTCTGATGACTTACTTCGGATAAGCAAATGAAAACGTACAAGCATACCGAATTTAAAGTTTTTATTCCAATTATAAGTACCTAAAACATGAGATTATAAGTCCAGAAAAAGTCTCTTTTAAATAACATGGGGAAATTCTTAATCCCCTCTTCAGACCCCTCAAAAAGTAAAAATGTTCACTTTTGGCAATTTTCCTGTGGGTTTGTCCAGAAAAGCTATAATCCTGTTAAATTTAATCATTGTAGCCTTGCAGGAAGTGCTCAATAGATTGAGGGTGTTAAAGGTGTCCCATATAAATAACATTGGAAATATTTTTCAGTTCCCTATAAAACCACTCTAAAGTTGGAATTTTTTACTTTTGGCAATTTTTCTGTCGGTTAGTCCTGGAAGGATACAATCATGCCAAATTTCATCATTCTAATCTTGCCGGAAGTGCCTAAACATTTTGGGGTATAGAAGACGTCCCATATAAATAACATTGGAAAGATATTTCAGTTCCCCATGAATCCACTTTATGTTTAGAAATTTTCATTTCTGATGATTCACTTCGGTAAAGCTGACGAAAACGTACAAGCATACCGAATTTGAAGTTTTTATTCCAATTCTAAGTAGCTAAATATGAGATAATAGGTCCAGAAAAAGTCTCTTTTAAACAACATGGAAAAAATCTTCATCCCCTCTTTAGACCCCCTAAAAATTAAAAATATTCACATTTGGCAATTTTCCTGTGGGTTTGTCTCGAATAGCTATAATCATGTTAAAATTAATCATTGTAGCCCTGTAGGAAGTGCTCAATAATTTGAGGGTGTAAAAGCGTTCCATATAAATAACATTGGAAATATTTTTCAGTTCCCTATAAAACCACTCTAAAGTTGGATTTTTTTTACTTTTGACAGTTTTTCTGTCGGTTAGTCCTGGAAGGCTACAATCATGCCAAATTTCATCATTCTAATCTTTCCGCAAGTGCCTACACATTTTGGGGTATAGAAAACGTCACATATAAATAACATTGGAAAGATTTTTCATTTCCCCATGAAACCACTTTATGGTCAGAAATTTTCATTTCTGATGATTGACTTAGGTAAAGCTAACGAAAACGTACAAGCATATCGAATCTGAAGTTTTTATTCCAATTCTAAGTACCTAAAACATGAGATTATAGGTCCAGAAAAAGTCTCATTTAAATAACATGGGGAAATCCTTAATCCCCTCTTTAGACCCCCCAAAATTAAAAATATTCACTTTTGGCAGTTTTCCTGTGGGTTTGTCCAGAAAAACTATAATCATGCCAAATTTAATCATTGTAGCTCTGCAGGAAGTGCTCAATAATTTGAAGGTGTGAAAGGTGTCCCATATAAATAACATTGGAAATATTTTTCAGTTCCCTGTAAAACCACTCTACAGTTGGAATTTTTTACTTTTGGCAATTTTTCTGTCGGTTAGTCCTGGAAGGCTAGTATCATGCCAAATTTCATCATTCTAATCTTGCCGGAGGTGCCTAAACATTTTCGGGTATAAAAGACGTCCCTTATTAATAACATTGGAAAGATTTTTCATTTCCCAAAGAAAATACTTTACGTTTAAAAATTTTCATTTCTGATGATTTACTTAGGAAAAGCTAACGAAAACGTACAAGCATACCGAATTTGAAGTTTTTATTCCAATTCTAATTACCTAAAACATGAGAATATAGGTCAAGAAAAAGTCTCATTTAAATAACATGGGAAAATTCTTCATCCCCTCTTTAGACCCCCTAAAATTTAAAAATATTCACATTTGGCAATTTTCCTGTGGACTTGTCCCTAAAAGCTATAATCATGTTAAATGTAATCATTGTAGCCCTGCAGGAAGTGCTCAATAATTTGAGGGTGTAAAAGGTGTCCCATATAAATAACATTGCAAATATTTTTCAGTTCCTTATAAAACCACTCTAAAGTTGGAATTTTTTACTTTTGGCAATTTTTCTGTCGGTTAGTCCTGGAAGGATACAATCATGCCAAATTTCATCATTCTAATCTTGCCGGAAGTGCCTAAACATTTTGGGGTATAGAAGACGTCCCATATAAATAACATTGGAAAGATATTTCAGTTCCCCCTGACACCACTTTATGTTTAGAAATTTTCATTTCTGATGATTCACTTAGGTAAAGCTAACGAAATCGTACAAGCATACCGAATTTGAAGTTTTATTCCAATTCTAAGTACCTAAATATGAGATAATAGGTCCAGAAAAAGTCTCATTTAAATAACATGGGAAAAATCTTCATCCCCTCTTTAGACCCCCTAAAAATTAAAAATATTCACTTTTGGCAATTTTCCTGTGGGTTTGTCCCGAAAAGCTATAATCATGTTAAAATTTAATCATTGTAGCCCTGTAGGAAGTGCTCAATAATTTGAGGGTGTAAAAGCGTTCCATATAAATAACATTGGAAATATTTTTCAGTTCAATGTAAAACCAACCTAAAGTTGGATTTTTTTACTTTTGCCAATTTTTCTGTCGGTTAGACCTGGAAGGCTAGTATCATGCCAAATTTCATCATTCTAATTTTGCCGGAGGTGCCTAAACATTGTGGGGTATAAAAGACGTCCCTTATTAATAACATTGGAAAGATTTTTCATTTCCCGAAGAAAATACTTTACATTTAAAAATTTTCATTTCTGATGATTTACTTAGGTAAAGCTAACGAAAACGTACAAGCATACCGAATTTGAAGTTTTTATTCCAATTCTAATTACCTAAAACATGAGAATATAGGTCAAGAAAAAGTATCATTTAAATAACATGGGAAAATTCTTCATCCCCTCTTTAGACCCCCTAAAAATTAAAAATATTCACATTTGGCAATTTTCCTGTGGACTTGTCCCTAAAAGCTATAATCATGTTAAATGTAACCATTGTAGCCCTGCAGGAAGTGCTCAATAATTTGAGGGTGTAAAAGGTGTCCCATATAAATAACATTGGAAATATTTTTCAGTTCCCTATAAAACCACTCTAAAGTTGGAATTTTTTACTTTTTGCATTTTTTTTCTGTCCGTTAGTCCTGGAAGGCTACAATCATGCCAAATTTCATTATTCTAATCTTTCCGGAAGTTCCTAAACAATTTGGGGTATAGAATACGCCTCTATAAATAACATTGGAAAGATTTTTCAGTTCCCCATGAAACCACTTTATATTTAAAAATTTTCATTTCTGATGATTTACTTCGGATAACCAAATGAAAACGTACAAGCATACCGAATTTAAAGCTTTTATTCCAATTCTAAGTACCTAAAACATGAGATTATAAGTCCAGAAAAAGTCTTATTTAAATAACATGGGGAAATTCTTAATCCCCTCTTCAGACCCCTCAAAAAGTAAAAATGTTCACTTTTGGCAATTTTCCTGTGGGTTTGTCCATTAAAGCTATAATCATGTTAAATTTGATCATTGTAGCCCTGCAGGAAGTGCTCAATTATTTGAGGGTGTAAAAGTGTTCCATTTAAATAACATTGGAAATATTTTTCAGTTGCCTATAAAACCACTCTAAACTTGATATTTTTTTACTTTTGGCAATTTTTCTGTCGGTTAGTCCTGGAAGGCTACAATCATGCCAAATTTCAACATTCTAATCTTGCCGGAAGTGCCTATGCATTTTGGGGTATAGAAGACGTCCCATATAAATAACATTGGAAAGATTTTTTATTTCCCCATGACACCAATTTATGTTTAGAAATTTTCATTTCTGATGATTTACTTAGGTAAAGCTGACGAAATCGTACAAGCATACCGAATTTGAAGTTTTATTCCAATTCTAAGTACCTAAATATGAGATAATAGGTCCAGAAAAAGTCTCATTTAAATAACATGGGAAAAATCTTCATCCCCTCTTTAGACCCCCTAAAAATTAAAAATATTCACTTTTGGCAATTTTCCTGTGGGTTTGTCCCGAAAAGCTATAATCATGTTAAAATTTAATCATTGTAGCCCTGTAGGAAGTGCTCAATAATTTGAGAGTGTAAAAGCGTTCCATATAAATAACATTGGAAATATTTTTCAATTTCCTATAAAACCAATCTAAATTAGGAATTTTTTACTTTTGACAGTTTTTCTGTCCGTTAGTCCTGGAAGGCTACAATCATGTCAAATTTCATCATTCTAATCTTGGCGGAAGTGCCTAAACATTTTGGGGTATAGAAGACGTCCCATATAAATAACATTGGAAAGATTTTTCAGTTCCCCATGAAACCACTTTATATTTAAAAAATTTCATTTCTGATGATTTACTTCAAATAAGCAAATGAAAACGTAAAAGCATACCGAATTTGAAGTTTTTATTCCCATTTTAAGTACCTAAAACATGAGATGATAGGTCCAGAAAATGTCCCCTTTAAATAACATGGGGAAATTCTTAATCCCCTCTTTAGACCCCCCAAAAAGTAAAAATATTCACTTTTCGCAATTTTCCTGTGGGTTTGACCAGTAAAGCTATAATCATGTTAAATTTAATCATTGTAGCCTTGCAGGAAGTGCTCAATAATTTGAGGGTGTTAAAGGTGTCCCATATAAATAACATTGGAAATATCTTTCAGTTCCCTATAAAACCACTCTAAAGTAGGAATTTTTTACTTTTGGCAATTTTTCTGTCGGTTAGTCCTGGAAGGATACAATTATGCCAAATTTCAACATTCTAATCTTGCCGGAAGTGCCTAAACATTTTGGGGTATAGAAGACGTCCCATATAAATAACATTGGAAAGATATTTCAGTTCCCCATGAATCCACTTTATGTTTAGAAATTTTCATTTCTGATGATTCACTTCGGTAAAGCTGACGAAAACGTACAAGCATACCGAATTTGAAGTTTTTATTCCAATTCTAAGTAGCTAAATATGAGATAATAGGTCCAGAAAAAGTCTCTTTTAAATAACATGGGAAAAACCTTCATCCCCTCTTTAGACCCCCTAAAAATTAAAAATATTCACATTTGGCAATTTTCCTGTGGGTTTGTCTCGAATAGCTATAATCATGTTAAAATTAATCATTGTAGCCCTGTAGGAAGTGCTCAATAATTTGAGGGTGTAAAAGCGTTCCATATAAATAACATTGGAAATATTTTTCAGTTCCCTATAAAACCACTCTAAAGTTGGATTTTTTTTACTTTTGACAGTTTTTCTGTCGGTTAGTCCTGGAAGGCTACAATCATGCCAAATTTCATTCTAATCTTTCCGCAAGTGCCTACAGAGTTTGGGGTATAGAAAACGTCACATATAAATAACATTGGAAAGATTTTTCATTTCCCCATGAAACCACTTTATGGTCAGAAATTTTCATTTCTGATGATTGACTTAGGTAAAGCTAACGAAAACGTACAAGCATACCGAATCTGAAGTTTTTATTCCAATTCTAAGTACCTAAAATATGAGATTATAGGTCCAGAAAAAGTCTCATTTAAATAACATGGGGAAATACTTAATCCCCTCTTTAGACCCCCCAAAATTAAAAATGTTCACTTTTGGCAATTTTCCTGTGGGTTTGTCCAGAAAAGCTATAATCATGTTAAATTTAATCATTGTAGCCCTGTAGGAAGTGCTCAATAATTTGAGGGTGTAAAAGCGTTCCAAATAAATAACATTGAAAATATTTTTCAGTTCCCTATAAAACCACTCTAAAGTTGGAATTTTTTTACTTTTGACAGTTTTTCTGTCGATTAGTCCTGGAAGGCTACAATCATGCCAAATTTCATCATTCTAATCTTGCCGGAAGTTCCTAAACAATTTGGGGTATAGAAGACGTCCCATATAAATAACATTGGAAAGATTTTTCATTTCCCCATGACACCAATTTACGTTTAGAAATTTTCATTTCTGATGATTCACTTAGGTAAAGCCAACAAAACCGTACAAGCATACCGAATTTGAAGCTTTTATTCCAATTCTAAGTACCTAAAACATGAGATTATAAGTCCAGAAAAAGCCTCATTTAAATAACATGGGGAAATTCTTCATCCCCTCTTTAGAACACTCAAAAATTATAAATATTCACATTTGGCAAATTTCCTGTGGGTTTGTCCCGAAAAGCTATAATCATGCCAAATTTAATCATTGTAGCTCTGAAGGAAGTGCTCAATAATTTGAGGGTGTAGAATGTGTCCTTTATAAATAACATTGGAAATATTTTTCAGTTCCCCGTAAAACCACTCTAAAGTTGGAACTTTTTTTTTTGGCAATTTTTCTGTCGGTTAGTCCTGGAAGGCTAGTATCATGCCAAATTTCATCATTCTAATCTTGCCGGAAGTGCCTAAACATTTTTGGGTATAAAAGACGTCCCTTATTAATAACATTGGAAAGAATTTTCATTTCTCAAAGAAAATACTTTACGTTTAGAATTTTTCATTTCTGATGATTTACTTAGGTAAAGCTAACGAAAACGTACAAGCATACCGAATTTGAAGTTTTTATTCCAATTCTAATTACCTAAAACATGAGATTATAGGTCAAGAAAAAGTCTCATTTAAATAACATGGGAAAATTTTTCATCCCCTCTTTAGACCCCCTAAAAATTAAAAATATTCACATTTGGCAAATTTCCTGTGGACTTGTCTCTAAAAGCTATAATCATGTTAAATTTAATCATTGTAGCCCTGCAGAAAGTGCTCAATAATTTGAGGGTGTAAAAGGTGTCCCATATAAATAACATTGGAATATTTTTCAGTTCCCTATAAAACCACTCTAAAGTTGGAATTTTTTACTTTTTGCAAATTTTTCTGTCCGTTAGTCCTGGAAGGCTACAATCATGCCAAATTTCATCATTCTAATCTTGCCGGAAGTTCCTATGCATTTTGGGGTATAGAAGACGTCCCATATAAATAACATCGGAAAGATTTTTTATTTCCCCATGACACCAATTTACGTTTAGAAATTTTCATTTCTGATGATTCACTTAGGTAAAGCTGACGAAATCGTACAAGCATACCGAATTTGAAGTTTTATTCCAATTCTAAGTACCTAAATATGAGATAATAGGTCCAGAAAAAGTCTCATTTAAATAACATAAGAAAAATCTTCATCCCCTCTTTAGACCCCCTAAAAATTAAAAATATTCACTTTTGGCAATTTTCCTGTGGGTTTGTCCCGAAAAGCTATAATCATGTTAAAATTTAATCATTGTAGCCCTGTAGGAAGTGCTCAATAATTTGAGGGTGTAAAAGCGTTCCATATAAATAACATTGGAAATATTTTTCAATTCCCTATAAAACCAATCTAAATTAGGAAATTTTTACTTTTGACAGTTTTTCTGTCCGTTAGTCCTGGAAGGCTACAATCATGTCAAATTTCATAATTCTAATCTTGGCGGAAGTGCCTAAACATTTTGGGGTATAGAAGACGTCCCATATATATAAATAACATCGGAAAGATTTTTTATTTCCCCATGACACCAATTTACGTTTAGAAATTTTCATTTCTGATGATTCACTTATTTAAAGCTGACGAAATCGTACAAGCATACCGAATTTGAAGTTTTTATTCCAATTCTAATTACCTAAAACATGAGAATATAGGTCAAGAAAAAGTCTCATTTAAATAACATGGGAAAATTTTTCATCCCCTCTTCAGACCCCTCAAAAAGTAAAAATGTTCTCTTTTGGCAATTTTCCTGTGGGTTTGTCCAGAAAAGCTATAATCATGTTAAATTTAATCATTGTAGCCCTGCAGGAAGTGCTCAATTATTTGAGGGTGTAAAAGTGTTCCATATAAATAACATTGGAAATATTTTTCAGTTCCCTATAAAACCACTCTAAACTTGAAATTTTTTTACTTTTGGCAATTTTTCTGTCTTTTAGTCCTGGAAGGCTACAATCATGCCAAATTTCAACATTCTAATCTTGCCGGAAGTGCCTATGCATTTTGGGGTATAGAAGACGTCCCATATAAATAACATCGGAAAGATTTTTTATTTCCCCATGACACCAATTTACGTTTAGAAATTTTCATTTCTGATGATTCACTTAGGTAAAGCTGACGAAATCGTACAAGCATACCGAATTTGATGTTTTTATTCCAATTCTAAATACCTAAAACATGAGAATATAGGTCAAGAAAAAGTCTCATTTAAATAACATGGGAAAATTTTTCATCCCCTCTTTAGACCCCCTAAAAATTAAAAATATTCACATTTGGCAATTTTCCTGTGGACTTGTCCCTAAAAGCTATAATCATGTTAAATGTAATCGTTGTAGCCCTGCAGGAAGTGCTCAATAATTTGAGGGTGTAAAAGGTGTCCCATATAAATAACATTGCAAATATTTTTCAGTTCCTTATAAAACCACTCTAAAGTTGGAATTTTTTCCTTTTTGCATTTTTTTCTGTCCGTTAGTCCTGGAAGGCTACAATCATGCCAAATTTCATCATTCTAATCTTGCCGGAAGTTCCTAAACATTTTGGGGTATAGAAGACGTCCCATATAAATAACATTGGAAAGATTTTTCAGTTCCCCATGAAACCACTTTATATTTAAAATTTTTCATTTCTGATGATTTACTTCGGATAAGCTAACGAAAACGTACAAGCATACCGAATCTGAAGTTTTTATTCCAATTCTAAGTACCTAAAACATGAGATAATAGGTCCAGAAAAAGTCTCATTTAAATAACATGGGGAAATACTTAATCTCCTCTTTAGACCCCCCAAAATTAAAAATATTCACTTTTGGCAATTTTCCTGTGGGTTTGTCCAGTAAAGCTATAATCATGTTAAATTTAATCATTGTTGCCCTGCAGAAAATGCTCAATAATTTGAGGTTGTAAAAATGTTCCATATAAATAACTTTGGAAATATTTTTCAGTTTCCTATAAAACCACTCTTAACTTGATATTTTTTTACTTTTGGCAATTTTTCTGTCGGTTAGTCCTGGAAGGATACAATCATGCCAAATTTCAACATTCTTATCTTGCCGGAAGTGCCTAAACATTTTGGGGTATAGAAGACGTCACATATAAATAACAATGAAAAGATTTTTCAGTTCCCCATGAAACCACTTTATGGTTAGAAATTTTCATTTCTGATGATTGACTTAGGTAAAGCTAACGAAAACGTTCAAGCATACCGAATCTGAAGTTTTTATTCCAATTCTAAGTACCTAAAATATGAGATTATAGGTCCAGAAAAAGTCTCATTTAAATAACATGGGGAAATCCTTAATCCCCTCTTTAGACTCCCCAAAATTAAAAATATTCACTTTTGGCAATTTTCCTGTGGGTTTGTCCAGAAAAGCTATAATCATGCCAAATTTAATCATTGTAGCTCTGCAGGAAGTGCTCAATAATTTGAAGGTGTGAAAGGTGTCCCATATAAATAACATTGGAAATATTTTTCAGTTCCCTGTAAAACCACTCTAAAGTTGGAATTTTTTACTTTTGGCAATTTTTCTGTCGGTTAGACCTGGAAGGCTAGTATCATGCCAAATTTCATCATTCTAATCTTGCCGGAGGTGCCTAAACATTTTGGGGTATAAAAGACGTCCCTTATTAATAACATTGGAAAGATTTTTCATTTCCCAAAGAAAATACTTTACATTTAAAAATTTTCATTTCTGATTATTTACTTAGGTAAAGCTAACGAAAACGTACAAGCATACCGAATTTGAAGTTTTTATTCCAAATCTAATTACCTAAAACATGAGAATATAGGTTAAGAAAAAGTCTCATTTAAATAACATGGGAAAATTCTTCATCCCCTCTTTAGACCCCCTAAAAATTAAAAATATTCACATTTGGCAATTTTCCTGTGGACTTGTCCCTAAAAGCTATAATCATGTTAAATGTAATCATTGTAGCCCTGCAGGAAGTGCTCAATAATTTGAGGGTGTAAAAGGTGTCCCATATAAATAACATTGGAAATATTTTTCAGTTCCCTATAAAACCACTCTAAAGTTGGAATTTTTTACTTTTTGCATTTCTTTCTGTCCGTTAGTCCTGGAAGGCTACAATCATGCCAAATTTCATCATTCTAATCTTGCCGGAAGTTCCTAAACATTTTGGGGTATAGAAGACGTCACATATAAATAACATTGGAAAGATTTTTCAGTTCCCCATGAAACCACTTTATATTTAAAAATTTTCATTTCTGATGACTTACTTCGGATAAGCAAATGAAAACGTACAAGCATACCGAATTTAAAGTTTTTATTCCAATTCTAAGTACCTAAAACATGAGATTATAAGTCCAGAAAAAGTCTCATTTAAATAACATGGGGAAATTCTTAATCCCCTCTTCAGACCCCTCAAAAAGTAAAAATGTTCACTTTTGGCAATTTTCCTGTGGGTTTGTCCAGAAAAGCTATAATCCTGTTAAATTTAATCATTGTAGCCTTGCAGGAAGTGCTCAATAGATTGAGGGTGCTAAAGGTGTCCCATATAAATAACATTGGAAATATTTTTCAGTTCCCTATAAAACCACTCTAAAGTTGGAATTTTTTACTTTTGGCAATTTTTCTGTCGGTTAGTCCTGGAAGGATACAATCATGCCAAATTTCATCATTCTAATCTTGCCGGAAGTGCCTAAACATTTTGGGGTATAGAAGACGTCCCATATAAATAACATTGGAAAGATATTTCAGTTCCCCATGAATCCACTTTATGTTTAGAAATTTTCATTTCTGATGATTGACTTAGGTAAAGCTAACGAAAACGTACAAGCATATCGAATCTGAAGTTTTTATTCCAATTCTAAGTACCTAAAACATGAGATTATAGGTCCAGAAAAAGTCTCATTTAAATAACATGGGGAAATCCTTAATCCCCTCTTTAGACCCCCCAAAATTAAAAATATTCACTTTTGGCAGTTTTCCTGTGGGTTTGTCCAGAAAAACTATAATCATGCCAAATTTAATCATTGTAGCTCTGCAGGAAGTGCTCAATAATTTGAAGGTGTGAAAGGTGTCCCATATAAATAACATTGGAAATATTTTTCAGTTCCCTGTAAAACCACTCTACAGTTGGAATTTTTTACTTTTGGCAATTTTTCTGTCGGTTAGTCCTGGAAGGCTAGTATCATGCCAAATTTCATCATTCTAATCTTGCCGGAGGTGCCTAAACATTTTCGGGTATAAAAGACGTCCCTTATTAATAACATTGGAAAGATTTTTCATTTCCCAAAGAAAATACTTTACGTTTAAAAATTTTCATTTCTGATGATTTACTTAGGAAAAGCTAACGAAAACGTACAAGCATACCGAATTTGAAGTTTTTATTCCAATTCTAATTACCTAAAACATGAGAATATAGGTCAAGAAAAAGTCTCATTTAAATAACATGGGAAAATTCTTCATCCCCTCTTTAGACCCCCTAAAATTTAAAAATATTCACATTTGGCAATTTTCCTGTGGACTTGTCCCTAAAAGCTATAATCATGTTAAATGTAATCATTGTAGCCCTGCAGGAAGTGCTCAATAATTTGAGGGTGTAAAAGGTGTCCCATATAAATAACATTGCAAATATTTTTCAGTTCCTTATAAAACCACTCTAAAGTTGGAATTTTTTCCTTTTTGCATTTTTTTTCTGTCCGTTACTCCTGGAAGGCTACAATCATGCCAAATTTCATCATTCTAATCTTGCCGGAAGTTCCTAAACATTTTGGGGTATAGCAGACGTCCCATATAAATAACATTGGAAAGATTTTTCAGTTCCCCATGAAACCACTTTATATTTAAAAATTTTCATTTCTGATGATTTACTTCGGATAAGCTAACGAAAACGTACAAGCATACCGAATCTGAAGTTTTTATTCCAATTCTAAGTACCTAAAACATGAGATTATAGGTCCAGAAAAAGTCTCATTTAAATAACATGGGGAAATTCTTAATCCCCTCTTCAGACCCCTCAAAAAGTAAAAATGTTCACTTTTGGCAATTTTCCTGTGGGTTTGTCCATTAAAGCTATAATCATGTTAAATTTGATCATTGTAGCCCTGCAGGAAGTGCTCAATTATTTGAGGGTGTAAAAGTGTTCCATTTAAATAACATTGGAAATATTTTTCAGTTGCCTATAAAACCACTCTAAACTTGAATTTTTTTTACTTTTGGCAATTTTTCTGTCTTTTAGTCCTGGAAGGCTACAATCATGCCAAATTTCAACATTCTAATCTTGCCGGAAGTGCCTATGCATTTTGGGGTATAGAAGACGTCCCATATAAATAACATTGGAAAGATTTTTTATTTCCCCATGACACCAATTTATGTTTAGAAATTTTCATTTCTGATGATTTACTTAGGTAAAGCTGACGAAATCGTACAAGCATACCGAATTTGAAGTTTTATTCCAATTCTAAGTACCTAAATATGAGATAATAGGTCCAGAAAAAGTCTCATTTAAATAACATGGGAAAAATCTTCATCCCCTCTTTAGACCCCCTAAAAATTAAAAATATTCACTTTTGGCAATTTTCCTGTGGGTTTGTCCCGAAAAGCTATAATCATGTTAAAATTTAATCATTGTAGCCCTGTAGGAAGTGCTCAATAATTTGAGAGTGTAAAAGCGTTCCATATAAATAACATTGGAAATATTTTTCAATTTCCTATAAAACCAATCTAAATTAGGAATTTTTTACTTTTGACAGTTTTTCTGTCCGTTAGTCCTGGAAGGCTACAATCATGTCAAATTTCATCATTCTAATCTTGGCGGAAGTGCCTAAACATTTTGGGGTATAGAAGACGTCCCATATAAATAACATTGGAAAGATTTTTCAGTTCCCCATGAAACCACTTTATATTTAAAAAATTTCATTTCTGATGATTTACTTCAAATAAGCAAATGAAAACGTAAAAGCATACCGAATTTGAAGTTTTTATTCCCATTTTAAGTACCTAAAACATGAGATGATAGGTCCAGAAAATGTCCCCTTTAAATAACATGGGGAAATTCTTAATCCCCTCTTTAGACCCCCCAAAAAGTAAAAATATTCACTTTTCGCAATTTTCCTGTGGGTTTGACCAGTAAAGCTATAATCATGTTAAATTTAATCATTGTAGCCTTGCAGGAAGTGCTCAATAATTTGAGGGTGTTAAAGGTGTCCCATATAAATAACATTGGAAATATCTTTCAGTTCCCTATAAAACCACTCTAAAGTAGGAATTTTTTACTTTTGGCAATTTTTCTGTCGGTTAGTCCTGGAAGGATACAATTATGCCAAATTTCAACATTCTAATCTTGCCGGAAGTGCCTAAACATTTTGGGGTATAGAAGACGTCCCATATAAATAACATTGGAAAGATATTTCAGTTCCCCATGAATTCACTTTATGTTTAGAAATTTTCATTTCTGAATTTCACTTCGGTAAAGCTGACGAAAACGTACAAGCATACCGAATTTGAAGTTTTTATTCCAATTCTAAGTAGCTAAATATGAGATAATAGGTCCAGAAAAAGTCTCTTTTAAATAACATGGGAAAAACCTTCATCCCCTCTTTAGACCCCCTAAAAATTAAAAATATTCACATTTGGCAATTTTCCTGTGGGTTTGTCTCGAATAGCTATAATCATGTTAAAATTAATCATTGTAGCCCTGTAGGAAGTGCTCAATAATTTGAGGGTGTAAAAGCGTTCCATATAAATAACATTGGAAATATTTTTCAGTTCCCTATAAAACCACTCTAAAGTTGGATTTTTTTTACTTTTGACAGTTTTTCTGTCGGTTAGTCCTGGAAGGCTACAATCATGCCAAATTTCATTCTAATCTTTCCGCAAGTGCCTACAGAGTTTGGGGTATAGAAAACGTCACATATAAATAACATTGGAAAGATTTTTCATTTCCCCATGAAACCACTTTATGGTCAGAAATTTTCATTTCTGATGATTGACTTAGGTAAAGCTAACGAAAACGTACAAGCATACCGAATCTGAAGTTTTTATTCCAATTCTAAGTACCTAAAATATGAGATTATAGGTCCAGAAAAAGACTCATTTAAATAACATGGGGAAATACTTAATCCCCTCTTTAGACCCCCCAAAATTAAAAATGTTCACTTTTGGCAATTTTCCTGTGGGTTTGTCCAGAAAAGCTATAATCATGTTAAATTTAATCATTGTAGCCCTGTAGGAAGTGCTCAATAATTTGAGGGTGTAAAAGCGTTCCAAATAAATAACATTGAAAATATTTTTCAGTTCCCTATAAAACCACTCTAAAGTTGGAATTTTTTTACTTTTGACAGTTTTTCTGTCGATTAGTCCTGGAAGGCTACAATCGTGCCAAATTTCATCATTCTAATCTTGCCGGAAGTTCCTAAACAATTTGGGGTATAGAAGACGTCCCATATAAATAACATTGGAAAGATTTTTCATTTCCCCATGACACCAATTTACGTTTAGAAATTTTCATTTCTGATGATTCACTTAGGTAAAGCCAACAAAACCGTACAAGCATACCGAATTTGAAGCTTTTATTCCAATTCTAAGTACCTAAAACATGAGATTATAAGTCCAGAAAAAGCCTCATTTAAATAACATGGGGAAATTCTTCATCCCCTCTTTAGAACACTCAAAAATTATAAATATTCACATTTGGCAAATTTCCTGTGGGTTTGTCCCGAAAAGCTATAATCATGCCAAATTTAATCATTGTAGCTCTGAAGGAAGTGCTCAATAATTTGAGGGTGTAGAATGTGTCCTTTATAAATAACATTGGAAATATTTTTCAGTTCCCCGTAAAACCACTCTAAAGTTGGAACTTTTTTTTTTTGGCAATTTTTCTGTCGGTTAGTCCTGGAAGGCTAGTATCATGCCAAATTTCATCATTCTAATCTTGCCGGAAGTGCCTAAACATTTTTGGGTATAAAAGACGTCCCTTATTAATAACATTGGAAAGAATTTTCATTTCTCAAAGAAAATACTTTACGTTTAGAATTTTTCATTTCTGATGATTTACTTAGGTAAAGCTAACGAAAACGTACAAGCATACCGAATTTGAAGTTTTTATTCCAATTCTAATTACCTAAAACATGAGATTATAGGTCAAGAAAAAGTCTCATTTAAATAACATGGGAAAATTTTTCATCCCCTCTTTAGACCCCCTAAAAATTAAAAATATTCACATTTGGCAATTTTCCTGTGGACTTGTCTCTAAAAGCTATAATCATGTTAAATTTAATCATTGTAGCCCTGCAGAAAGTGCTCAATAATTTGAGGGTGTAAAAGGTGTCCCATATAAATAACATTGGAATATTTTTCAGTTCCCTATAAAACCACTCTAAAGTTGGAATTTTTTACTTTTTGCAAATTTTTCTGTCCGTTAGTCCTGGAAGGCTACAATCATGCCAAATTTCATCATTCTAATCTTGCCGGAAGTTCCTATGCATTTTGGGGTATAGAAGACGTCCCATATAAATAACATCGGAAAGATTTTTTATTTCCCCATGACACCAATTTACGTTTAGAAATTTTCATTTCTGATGATTCACTTAGGTAAAGCTGACGAAATCGTACAAGCATACCGAATTTGAAGTTTTATTCCAATTCTAAGTACCTAAATATGAGATAATAGGTCCAGAAAAAGTCTCATTTAAATAACATAAGAAAAATCTTCATCCCCTCTTTAGACCCCCTAAAAATTAAAAATATTCACTTTTGGCAATTTTCCTGTGGGTTTGTCCCGAAAAGCTATAATCATGTTAAAATTTAATCATTGTAGCCCTGTAGGAAGTGCTCAATAATTTGAGGGTGTAAAAGCGTTCCCTATAAATAACATTGGAAATATTTTTCAATTCCCTATAAAACCAATCTAAATTAGGAAATTTTTACTTTTGACAGTTTTTCTGTCCGTTAGTCCTGGAAGGCTACAATCATGTCAAATTTCATAATTCTAATCTTGGCGGAAGTGCCTAAACATTTTGGGGTATAGAAGACGTCCCATATATATAAATAACATCGGAAAGATTTTTTATTTCCCCATGACACCAATTTACGTTTAGAAATTTTCATTTCTGATGATTCACTTATTTAAAGCTGACGAAATCGTACAAGCATACCGAATTTGAAGTTTTTATTCCAATTCTAATTACCTAAAACATGAGAATATAGGTCAAGAAAAAGTCTCATTTAAATAACATGGGAAAATTTTTCATCCCCTCTTCAGACCCCTCAAAAAGTAAAAATGTTCTCTTTTGGCAATTTTCCTGTGGGTTTGTCCAGAAAAGCTATAATCATGTTAAATTTAATCATTGTAGCCCTGCAGGAAGTGCTCAATTATTTGAAGGTGTAAAAGTGTTCCATATAAATAACATTGGAAATATTTTTCAGTTCCCTATAAAACCACTCTAAACTTGAAATTTTTTTACTTTTGGCAATTTTTCTGTCTTTTAGTCCTGGAAGGCTACAATCATGCCAAATTTCAACATTCTAATCTTGCCGGAAGTGCCTATGCATTTTGGGGTATAGAAGACGTCCCATATAAATAACATCGGAAAGATCTTTTATTTCCCCATGACACCAATTTACGTTTAGAAATTTTCATTTCTGATGATTCACTTAGGTAAAGCTGACGAAATCGTACAAGCATACCGAATTTGAAGTTTTATTCCAATTCTAAGTACCTAAATATGAGATAATAGGTCCAGAAAAAGTCTCATTTAAATAACATAAGAAAAATCTTCATCCCCTCTTTAGACCCCCTAAAAATTAAAAATATTCACTTTTGGCAATTTTCCTGTGGGTTTGTCCCGAAAAGCTATAATCATGTTAAAATTTAATCATTGTAGCCCTGTAGGAAGTGCTCAATAATTTGAGGGTGTAAAAGCGTTCCATATAAATAACATTGGAAATATTTTTCAATTCCCTATAAAACCAATCTAAATTAGGAAATTTTTACTTTTGACAGTTTTTCTGTCCGTTAGTCCTGGAAGGCTACAATCATGTCAAATTTCATCATTCTAATCTTGGCGGAAGTGCCTAAACATTTTGGGGTATAGAAGACGTCCCATATATATAAATAACATCGGAAAGATTTTTTATTTCCCCATGACACCAATTTACGTTTAGAAATTTTCATTTCTGATGATTCACTTAGGTAAAGCTGACGAAATCGTACAAGCATACCGAATTTGATGTTTTTATTCCAATTCTAAATACCTAAAACATGAGAATATAGGTCAAGAAAAAGTCTCATTTAAATAACATGGGAAAATTTTTCATCCCCTCTTTAGACCCCCTAAAAATTAAAAATATTCACATTTGGCAATTTTCCTGTGGACTTGTCCCTAAAAGCTATAATCATGTTAAATGTAATCGTTGTAGCCCTGCAGGAAGTGCTCAATAATTTGAGGGTGTAAAAGGTGTCCCATATAAATAACATTGCAAATATTTTTCAGTTCCTTATAAAACCACTCTAAAGTTGGAATTTTTTCCTTTTTGCATTTTTTTCTGTCCGTTAGTCCTGGAAGGCTACAATCATGCCAAATTTCATCATTCTAATCTTGCCGGAAGTTCCTAAACATTTTGGGGTATAGAAGACGTCCCATATAAATAACATTGGAAAGATTTTTCAGTTCCCCATGAAACCACTTTATATTTAAAATTTTTCATTTCTGATGATTTACTTCGGATAAGCTAACGAAAACGTACAAGCATACCGAATCTGAAGTTTTTATTCCAATTCAAAGTACCTAAAACATGAGATTATAGGTCCAGAAAAAGTCTCATTTAAATAACATGGGGAAATACTTAATCTCCTCTTTAGACCCCCCAAAATTAAAAATATTCACTTTTGGCAATTTTCCTGTGGGTTTGTCCAGTAAAGCTATAATCATGTTAAATTTAATCATTGTTGCCCTGCAGAAAATGCTCAATAATTTGAGGTTGTAAAAATGTTCCATATAAATAACTTTGGAAATATTTTTCAGTTTCCTATAAAACCACTCTTAACTTGATATTTTTTTACTTTTGGCAATTTTTCTGTCGGTTAGTCCTGGAAGGATACAATCATGCCAAATTTCAACATTCTTATCTTGCCGGAAGTGCCTAAACATTTTGGGGTATAGAAGACGTCACATATAAATAACAATGAAAAGATTTTTCAGTTCCCCATGAAACCACTTTATGGTTAGAAATTTTCATTTCTGATGATTGACTTAGGTAAAGCTAACGAAAACGTTCAAGCATACCGAATCTGAAGTTTTTATTCCAATTCTAAGTACCTAAAATATGAGATTATAGGTCCAGAAAAAGTCTCATTTAAATAACATGGGGAAATCCTTAATCCCCTCTTTAGACTCCCCAAAATTAAAAATATTCACTTTTGGCAATTTTCCTGTGGGTTTGTCCAGAAAAGCTATAATCATGCCAAATTTAATCATTGTAGCTCTGCAGGAAGTGCTCAATAATTTGAAGGTGTGAAAGGTGTCCCATATAAATAACATTGGAAATATTTTTCAGTTCCCTGTAAAACCACTCTAAAGTTGGAATTTTTTACTTTTGGCAATTTTTCTGTCGGTTAGACCTGGAAGGCTAGTATCATGCCAAATTTCATCATTCTAATCTTGCCGGAGGTGCCTAAACATTTTGGGGTATAAAAGACGTCCCTTATTAATAACATTGGAAAGATTTTTCATTTCCCAAAGAAAATACTTTACATTTAAAAATTTTCATTTCTGATTATTTACTTAGGTAAAGCTAACGAAAACGTACAAGCATACCGAATTTGAAGTTTTTATTCCAAATCTAATTACCTAAAACATGAGAATATAGGTTAAGAAAAAGTCTCATTTAAATAACATGGGAAAATTCTTCATCCCCTCTTTAGACCCCCTAAAAATTAAAAATATTCACATTTGGCAATTTTCCTGTGGACTTGTCCCTAAAAGCTATAATCATGTTAAATGTAATCATTGTAGCCCTGCAGGAAGTGCTCAATAATTTGAGGGTGTAAAAGGTGTCCCATATAAATAACATTGGAAATATTTTTCAGTTCCCTATAAAACCACTCTAAAGTTGGAATTTTTTACTTTTTGCATTTCTTTCTGTCCGTTAGTCCTGGAAGGCTACAATCATGCCAAATTTCATCATTCTAATCTTGCCGGAAGTTCCTAAACATTTTGGGGTATAGAAGACGTCCCATATAAATAACATTGGAAAGATTTTTCAGTTCCCCATGAAACCACTTTATATTTAAAAATTTTCATTTCTGATGACTTACTTCGGATAAGCAAATGAAAACGTACAAGCATACCGAATTTAAAGTTTTTATTCCAATTATAAGTACCTAAAACATGAGATTATAAGTCCAGAAAAAGTCTCTTTTAAATAACATGGGGAAATTCTTAATCCCCTCTTCAGACCCCTCAAAAAGTAAAAATGTTCACTTTTGGCAATTTTCCTGTGGGTTTGTCCAGAAAAGCTATAATCCTGTTAAATTTAATCATTGTAGCCTTGCAGGAAGTGCTCAATAGATTGAGGGTGTTAAAGGTGTCCCATATAAATAACATTGGAAATATTTTTCAGTTCCCTATAAAACCACTCTAAAGTTGGAATTTTTTACTTTTGGCAATTTTTCTGTCGGTTAGTCCTGGAAGGATACAATCATGCCAAATTTCATCATTCTAATCTTGCCGGAAGTGCCTAAACATTTTGGGGTATAGAAGACGTCCCATATAAATAACATTGGAAAGATATTTCAGTTCCCCATGAATCCACTTTATGTTTAGAAATTTTCATTTCTGATGATTCACTTCGGTAAAGCTGACGAAAACGTACAAGCATACCGAATTTGAAGTTTTTATTCCAATTCTAAGTAGCTAAATATGAGATAATAGGTCCAGAAAAAGTCTCTTTTAAACAACATGGAAAAAATCTTCATCCCCTCTTTAGACCCCCTAAAAATTAAAAATATTCACATTTGGCAATTTTCCTGTGGGTTTGTCTCGAATAGCTATAATCATGTTAAAATTAATCATTGTAGCCCTGTAGGAAGTGCTCAATAATTTGAGGGTGTAAAAGCGTTCCATATAAATAACATTGGAAATATTTTTCAGTTCCCTATAAAACCACTCTAAAGTTGGATTTTTTTTACTTTTGACAGTTTTTCTGTCGGTTAGTCCTGGAAGGCTACAATCATGCCAAATTTCATCATTCTAATCTTTCCGCAAGTGCCTACACATTTTGGGGTATAGCAGACGTCCCATATAAATAACATTGGAAAGATTTTTCAGTTCCCCATGAAACCACTTTATATTTAAAAATTTTCATTTCTGATGATTTACTTCGGATAAGCTAACGAAAACGTACAAGCATACCGAATCTGAAGTTTTTATTCCAATTCTAAGTACCTAAAACATGAGATTATAGGTCCAGAAAAAGTCTCATTTAAATAACATGGGGAAATCCTTAATCCCCTCTTTAGACCCCCCAAAATTAAAAATATTCACTTTTGGCAATTTTCCTGTGGGTTTGTCCAGAAAAGCTATAATCATGTTAAATTTAATCATTGTTGCCCTGCAGGAAGTTCTCAATAATTTGAGGTTGTAAAAATTTTCCATATAAATAACTTTGGAAATATTTTTCAGTTTCCTATAAAACCACTCTTAACTTGATATTTTTTTACTTTTGGCAATTTTTCTGTCGGTTAGTCCTGGAAGGCTACAATCATGCCAAATTTCAACATTCTTATCTTGCCGGAAGTGCCTAAGCATTTTGGGGTAAAGAAGACGTCACATATAAATAACATTGGAAAGATTTTTCATTTCCCCATGACACCAATTTACGTTTAGAAATTTTCATTTCAGATTCACTTAGGTAAAGCTAACGAAAACGTACAAGCATACCGAATTTGAAGTTTTTATTCCAATTCTAAGTACCTTAAACATGAGATTATAAGTCCAGAAAAAGTCTCATTTAAATAACATGGGAAAATTCTTCATCCTCTCTTCAGACCCCCTAAAAATTAAAAATATTCACTTTTGGCAATTTTCCTGTGGGTTTGTCCCGAAAAGCTATAATCATGCCAAATTTAATCATTGTAGCCTTGCAGAAAATGCTCAATAATTTGAGGGTGTTAAAGGTGTCCCATATAAATAACACTGGAAATATTTTTCAGTTCCCTATAAAACCACTCTAAAGTTGGAATTTTTTACTTTTGGCAATTTTTCTGTCGGTTAGTCCTGGAAGGATACAATCATGCCAAATTTCATCATTCTAATCTTGCCGGAAGTGCCTAAACATTTTGGGGTATAGAAGACGTCCCATATAAATAACATTGGAAAGATATTTCAGTTCCCCCTGAAACCACTTTATGTTTAGAAATTTTCATTTCTGATGATTCACTTAGGTAAAGCTGACGAAATCGTACAAGCATACCGAATTTGAAGTTTTATTCCAATTCTAAGTACCTAAATATGAGATAATAGGTCCAGAAAAAGTCTCATTTAAATAACATGGGAAAAATCTTCATCCCCTCTTTAGACCCCATAAAAATTAAAAATATTCACTTTTGGCAATTTTCCTGTGGGTTTGTCCCGAAAAGCTATAATCATGTTAAAATTTAATCATTGTAGCCCTGTAGGAAGTTCTCAATAATTTGAGGGTGTAAAAGCGTTCCATATAAATAACATTGGAAATATTTTTCAATTCCCTATAAAACCAATCTAAATTAGGAATTTTTTACTTTTGACAGTTTTTCTGTCCGTTAGTCCTGGAAGGCTAAAATCATGCCAAATTTCATCATTCTAATCTTGGCGGAAGTGCCTAAACATTTTGGGGTATAGAAGACGTCACATATAAATAACATTGAAAAGATTTTTCACTTCCCCATGAAACCACTTTATGGTTAGAAATTTTCATTTCTGATGATTGACTTAGGTAAAGCTAACGAAAACGTACAAGAATACCGAATCTGAAGATTTTATTCCAATTCTAAGTACCTAAAATATGAGATTATAGGTCCAGAAAAAGTCTCATTTAAATAACATGGGGAAATCCTTAATCCCCTCTTTAGACTCCCCAAAATTAAAAATATTCACTTTTGGCAATTTTCTTGTGGGTTTGTCCAGAAAAGCTATAATCATGCCAAATTTAATCATTGTAGCTCTGCAGGAAGTGCTCAATAATTTGAAGGTGTGAAAGGTGTCCCATATAAATAACATTGGAAATATTTTTCAGTTCCCTGCAAAAGCACTCTAAATTTGGAATTTTTTACTTTTGGCAATTTTTCTGTCGGTTAGACCTGGAATGCTAGTATCATGCCAAATTTCATCATTCTAATCTTGCCGGAGGTGCCTAAACATTTTGGGGTATAAAAGACGTCCCTTATTAATAACATTGGAAAGATTTTTCATTTCCCAAAGAGAATACTTTACATTTAAAAATGTTCATTTCTGATGATTTACTTAAGTATAGCTAACGAAAACGTACAAGCATACCGAATTTAAAGTTTTTATTCCAATTCTAAGTACCTAAAACATGAGATTATAAGTCCAGAAAAAGTCTCATTTAAATAACATGGGGAAATTCTTAATCCCCTCTTCAGACCCCTCAAAAAGTAAAAATGTTCACTTTTGGCAATTTTCCTGTGGGTTTGTCCAGAAAAGCTATAATCATGTTAAAATTTAATCATTGTAGCCCTGTAGGAAGTGCTCAATAATTTGAGGGTGTAAAAGCGTTCCATATAAATAACATTGGAAATATTTTTCAATTTCCTATAAAACCAATCTAAATTAGGAATTTTTTACTTTTGACAGTTTTTCTGTCCGTTAGTCCTGGAAGGCTACAATCATGTCAAATTTCATCATTCTAATCTTGGCGGAAGTGCCTAAACATTTTGGGGTATAGAAGACGTCCCATATAAAGAACATTGGAAAGATTTTTCAGTTCCCCATGAAACCACATTATTTTTAAAAAATTTCATTTCTGATGATTTACTTCAAATAAGCAAATGAAAACGTAAAAGCATACCGAATTTGAAGTTTTTATTCCCATTTTAAGTACCTAAAACATGAGATGATAGGTCCGGAAAAAGTCCCCTTTAAATAACATGGGGAAATTCTTAATCCCCTCTTTAGACCCCCCAAAAAGTAAAAATATTCACTTTTCGCAATTTTCCTGTGGGTTTGACCAGAAAAGCTATAATAATGTTAAATTTAATCATTGTAGCCTTGCAGGAAGTGCCCAATAATTTGAGGGTGTTAAAGGTGTCCCATATAAATAACATTGGAAATATTTTTCAGTTCCCTATAAAACCACTCTAAAGTTGGAATTTCTTACTTTTGGCAATTTTTCTGTCGGTTAGTCCTGGAAGGATACAATCATGCCAAATTTCAACATTCTAATCTTGCCGGAAGTGCCTAAACATTTTGGGGTATAGAAGACGTCCCATATAAATAACATTGGAAAGATATTTCAGTTCCCCATGAATCCACTTTATGTTTAGAAATTTTCATTTCTGATGATTCACTTCGGTAAAGCTGACGAAAACGTACAAGCATACCGAATTTGAAGTTTTTATTCCAATTCTAAGTAGCTAAATATGAGATAATAGGTCCAGAAAAAGTCTCTTTTAAATAACATGGGAAAAATTTTCATCCCCTCTTTAGACCCCCTAAAAATTAAAAATATTCACATTTGGCAATTTTCCTGTGGGTTTCTCTCGAATAGCTATAATCATGTTAAAATTAATCATTGTAGCCCTGTAGGAAGTGCTCAATAATTTGAGGGTGTAAAAGCGTTCCATATAAATAACATTGGAAATATTTTTCAGTTCCCTATAAAACCACTCTAAAGTTGGATTTTTTTTACTGTTGACAGTTTTTCTGTCGGTTAGTCCTGGAAAGCTACAATCATGCCAAATTTCATCATTCTAATCTTTCCACATGTGCCTACACATTTTGGGGTATAGAAAACGTCACATATAAATAACATTGGAAAGATTTTTCATTTCCCCATGAAACCACTTTATGGTCAGAAATTTTCATTTCTGATGATTGACTTAGGTAAAGCTAAGGAAAACGTACAAGCATACCGAATCTGAAGTTTTTATTCCAATTCTAAGTACCTAAAACATGAGATTATAGGTCCAGAAAAAGTCTCATTTAAATAACATGGGGAAATACTTAATCCCCTCTTTAGACCCCCCAAAATTAAAAATATTCACTTTTGGCAATTTTCCTGTGGGTTTGTGCAGAAAAACTATAATCATGCCAAATTTAATCATTGTAGCTCTGCAGGAAGTGCTCAATAATTTGAAGGTGTGAAAGGTGTCCCATATAAATAACATTGGAAATATTTTTCAGTTCCCTGTAAAACCACTCTACAGTTGGAATTTTTTACTTTTGGCAATTTTTCTGTCGGTTAGTCCTGGAAGGCTAGTATCATGCCAAATTTCATCATTCTAATCTTGCCGGAGGTGCCTAAACATTTTGGGGTATAAAAGACGTCCCTTATTAATAACATTGGAAAGATTTTTCATTTCCCAAAGAAAATACTTTACGTTTAAAAATTTTCATTTCTGATGATTTACTTAGGTAAAGCTAACGAAAACGTACAAGCATACCGAATTTGAAGTTTTTATTCCAATTCTAATTACCTAAAACATGAGAATATATGTCAAGAAAAAGTCTCATTTAAATAACATGGGAAAATTCTTCATCCCCTCTTTAGACCCCCTAAAAATTAAAAATATTCACATTTGGCAATTTTCCTGTGGACTTGTCCCTAAAAGCTATAATCATGTTAAATGTAATCATTGTAGCCCTGCAGGAAGTGCTCAATAATTTGAGGGTGTAAAAGGTGTCCCATATAAATAACATTGCAAATATTTTTCAGTTCCTTATAAAACCACTCTAAAGTTGGAATTTTTTCCTTTTTGCATTTTTTTCTGTCCGTTAGTCCTGGAAGGCTACAATCATGCCAAATTTCATCATTCTAATCTTGCCGGAAGTTCCTAAACATTTTGGGGTATAGAAGACGTCCCTTATAAATAACATTGGAAAGATTATTCAGTTCCCCATGAAACCACTTTATATTTAAAAATTTTCATTTCTGATGATTTACTTCGGATAAGCTAAAGAAAACGTACAAGCATACCGAATCTGAAGTTTTTATTCCAATTCTAAGTACCTAAAACATGAGTATATAGGTCCAGAAAAAGTCTCATTTAAATAACATGGGGAAATCCTTAATCTCCTCTTTAGACCCCCCAAAATAAAAAATATTCACTTTTGGCAATTTTCCTGTGGGTTTGTCCAGAAAAGCTATAATCATGTTAAATTTAATCATTGTTGCCCTGCAGGAAATGCTCAATAATTTGAGGTTGTAAAAATGTTCCATATAAATAACTTTGGAAATATTTTTCAGTTTCCTATAAAACCACTCTTAACTTGATATTTTTTATTTTTGGCAATTTTTCTGTCGGTTAGTCCTGGAAGGCTACAATCATGCCAAATTTCAACATTCTTATCTTGCCGGAAGTGCCTAAGCATTTTGGGGTAAAGAAGACGTCACATATAAATAAAATTGGAAAGATTTTTCATTTCCCCATGACACCAATTTACGTTTAGAAATTTTCATTTCTGATGATTCACTTAGATAAAGCTAACGAAAACGTACAAGCATACCGAATTTGAAGTTTTTATTCCAATTCTAAGTACCTTAAACATGAGATTATAAGTCCAGAAAAAGTCTCATTTAAATAACATGGGAAAATTCTTCATCCTCTCTTCAGACCCCCTAAAAATTAAAAATATTCACTTTTGGCAATTTTCCTGTGGGTTAGTCTCGAAAAGCTATAATCATGCCAAATTCAATCATTGTAGCCTTGCAGAAAATGCTCAATAATTGGAGGGTGTTAAAGGTGTCCCATATAAATAACACTGGAAATATTTTTCAGTTCCCTATAAAACCACTCTAAAGTTGGAATTTTTTACTTTTGGCAATTTTTCTGTCGGTTAGTCCTGGAAGGATACAATCATGCCAAATTTCATCATTCTAATCTTGCCGGAAGTTCCTAAACATTTTGGGGTATAGAGGACGTCCCATATAAATAACATTGGAAAGATTTTTCAGTTACCCATGAAACCACTTTATATTTAAAAATTTTCATTTCTGATGATTTACTTCGGATAAGCTAACGAAAACGTACAAGCATACCGAATCTGAATCTTTTATTCCAATTCTAAGTACCTAAAACATGAGATTATAGGTCCAGAAAAAGTCTCATTTAAATAACATGGGGAAATCCTTAATCCCCTCTTTAGACCCCCCAAAATTAAAAATATTCACTTTTGGCAATTTTCCTGTGGGTTTGTCCAGAAAAGCTATAATAATGTTAAATTTAATCATTGTTGCCCTGCAGGAAGTGCTCAATAATTTGAGGGTGTAAAAGCGTTCCATATAAATAACATTGGAAATATATTTCAGTTCCCTATAAAACCACTCTAAAGTTGGAATTTTTTACTTTTGGCAATTTTTCTGTCGGTTAGTCCTGGAAGGATACAATCATGCCAAATTTCATCATTCTAATCTTGCCGGAAGTGCCTAAACATTTTGGGGTATAGAAGACGTCCCATATAAATAACATTGGAAAGATATTTCAGTTCCCCATGAAACCACTTTATGTTTAAAAATTTTCATTTCTGATGATTCACTTAGGTAAAGCTGACGAAATCGTACAAGCATACCGAATTTGAAGTTTTATTCCAATTCTAAGTACCTAAATATGAGATAATAGGTCCAGAAAAAGTCTCATTTAAATAACATGGGAAAAATCTTCATCCCCTCTTTAGACCCCCTAAAAATTAAAAATATTCACTTTTGGCAATTTTCCTGTGGGTTTGTCCCGAAAAGCTATAATCATGTTAAAATTTAATCATTGTAGCCCTGTAGGAAGTGCTCAATAATTTGAGGGTGTAAAAGCGTTCCATATAAATAACATTGGAAATATTTTTCAATTCCCTATAAAATCAATCTAAATTAGGAATTTTTTACATTTGACAGTTTTTCTGTCCGTTAGTCCTGGAAGGCTACAGTCATGCCAAATTTCATCATTCTAATCTTGGCGGAAGTGCCTAAACATTTTGGGGTATAGAAGACGTCACATATAAATAACATTGGAAAGATTTTTCAGTTCCCCATGAAACCACTTTATGGTTAGAAATTTTCATTTCTGATGATTGACGTAGGTAAAGCTAACGAAACTCTACAAGCATACCGAATCTGAAGTTTTTATTCCAATTCTAAGAACCTAAAACATGAGATTATAGGTCCAGAAAAAGTCTCATTTAAATAACATGGGGAAATCCTTAATCCCCTCTTTAGACTCCCCAAAATTAAAAATATTCACTTTTGGCAATTTTCCTGTGGGTTTGTCCAAAAAAGCTATAATCATGCCAAATTTAATCATTGTAGCTCTGCAGGAAGTGCTCAATAATTTGAAGGTGTGAAAGGTGTCCCATATAAATAACATTGGAAATATTTTTCAGTTCCCTGTAAAACCACTCTAAAAATGGAATTTTTTACTTTTGGCAATTTTTCTGTCGGTTAGACCTGGAAGGCTAGTATCATGCCAAATTTCATCATTCTAATCTTGCCGGAGGTGCCTAAACATTTTGGGGTATAAAAGACGTCCCTTATTAATAACATTGGAAAGATTTTTCATTTCCCAAAGAAAATACTTTACGTTTAAAAATTTTCATTTCTGATGATTTACTTAGGTAAAGCTAACGAAAACTTACAAGCATACCAGATTTTGAATTTTTTATTCCAATTCTAATTACCTAAAACATGAGAATATATGTCAAGAAAAAGTCTCATTTAAATAACATGCGAAAATTCTTCATCCCCTCTTTAGACCCCCTAAAAATTAAAAATATTCACATTTGGCAATTTTCCTGTGGACTTGTCCCTAAAAGCTATAATCATGTTAAATGTAATCATTGTAGCCCTGCAGGAAGTGCTCAATAATTTGAGGGTGTAAAAGGTGTCCCATATAAATAACATTGCAAATATTTTTCAGTTCCCTATAAAACCACTCTTAACTTGATATTTTTTTGCTTTTGGCAATTTTTCTGTCGGTTAGTCCTGGAAGGCTACAATCATTCCATATTTCAACATTCTAATCTTGCCGGATGTGCCTAAGCATTTTGGGGTAAAGAAGACGTCACATATAAATAACATTGGAAAGATTTTTCATTTCCTCATGACACCAATTTACGTTTAGAAATTTTCATTTCTGATGATTCACTTAGGTAAAGCTAACGAAAACGTACAAGCATACCGAATTTGAAGTTTTTATTCCAATTCTAAGTACCTTAAACATGAGATTATAAGTCCAGAAAAAGTCTCATTTAAATAACATGGGAAAATTCTTCATCCTCTCTTCAGACCCCATAAAAATTAAAAATATTCACTTTTGGCAATTTTCCTGTGGGTTTGTGCCGTAAAGCTATAATCATGCCAAATTTAATCATTGTAGCCTTGCAGAAAATGCTCAATAATTTGAGGGTGTTAAAGGTGTCCCATATAAATAACACTGGAAATATTTTTCAGTTCCCTATAAAACCACTCTAAAGTTGGAATTTTTTACTTTTGGCAATTTTATGTCGGTTAGTCCTGGAAGGATACAATCATGCCAAATTTCATCATTCTAATCTTGCCGGAAGTGCCTAAACATTTTGGGGTATAGAAGACGTCCCATATAAATAACATTGGAAAGATATTTCAGTTCCCCATGAAACCACTTTATGTTTAGAAATTTTCATTTCTGATGATTCACTTAGGTAAAGCTGACAAAATCGTACAAGCATACCGAATTTGAAGTTTTATTCCAATTCTAAGTACCTAAATAAGAGATAATAGGTCCAGAAAAAGTCTCATTTAAATAACATGGGAAAATTCTTCATCCCCTCTTTAGACCCCCTAAAAATTAAAAATATTCACTTTTGGCAATTTTCCTGTGGGTTTGTCCCGAAAAGCTATAATCATGTTAAAATTTAATCATTGTAGCCCTGTAGGAAGTGCTCAATAATTTGAGGGTGTAAAAGCGTTCCATATAAATAACATTGGAAATATTTTTCAATTCCCTATAAAACCAATCTAAATTAGGAATTTTTTAATTTTGACAGTTTTTCTGTCCGTTAGTCCTGGAAGGCTACAATCATGCCAAATTTCATCATTCTAATCTTGGCGGAAGTGCCTAAACATTTTGGGGTATAGAAGACGTCACATAAATAACATTGGAAAGATTTTTCAGTTCCCCATGAAACCACTTTATGGTTAGAAATTTTCATTTCTGATGAGTTACTAAGGTAAAGCTAACGAAAACGTACAAGCATACCGAATCTGAAGTTTTTATTCCAATTCTAAGTACCTAAAATATGAGATTATAGGTCCAGAAAAAGTCTCATTTAAATAACACGGGGAAATACTTAATCCCCTCTTTAGACCCCCCAAAATTAAAAATATTCACTTTTGGCAATTTTCCTGTGGGTTTGTCCAGAAAAGCTATAATCATGTTAAATTTCATCATTGTAGCCCTGTAGGAAGTGCTCAATAATTTGAGGGTGTAAAAGCGTTCCTAATAAATAACATTGGAAATATTTTTCAGTTCCCTATAAAACCACTCTAAAGTTGGAATTTTTTACTTTTGACAGTTTTTCTGTCGGTTAGTCCTGGAAGGCTACAATCATACCAAATTTCATCATTCTAATCTTGCCGGAAGTTCCTAAACAATTTGGGGTATAGAAGACGTCCCATATAAATAACATTGGAAAGATTTTTCATTTCCCCATGACACCAATTTACGTTTAGAAATTTTCATTTCTGATGATTCACTTCGGTAAAGCCAACAAAACCGTACAAGCATACCGAATTTGAAGCTTTTATTCCAATTCTAAGTACCTAAAACATGAGATTATAAGTCCAGAAAAAGCCTCATTTAAATAACATGGGGAAATTCCTCATCCCCTCTTTAGAACCCTCAAAAATTATAAATATTCACATTTGGCAAATTTCCTGTGGGTTTGTCCCGAAAAGCTATAATCATGCCAAATTTAATCATTGTAGCTCTGCAGGAAGTGCTCAATAATTTGAGAGTGTAGAATGGGTCCCATATAAATAACATTGGAAATATTTTTCAGTTCCCCGTAAAACCACTCTAAAGTTGGAATTTTTTTTTTGGCAATTTTTCTGTCGGTTAGTCCTGAAAGGCTAGCATCATGCCAAATTTCATCATTCTAATCTTGCCGGAAGTGCCTAAACATTTTTGGGTATAAAAGACGTCCCTTATTAATAACATTGGAAAGATTTTTCATTTCCCAAAGAAAATACTTTACGTTAGGAATTTTCATTTCTGATGATTTACTTAGGTAAAGCTAACGAAAACGTACAAGCATACCGAATCTGAAGTTTTTATTCCAATTCTAATTACCTAAAACATGAGATTATAGGTTAAGAAAAAGTCTCATTTAAATAACATGGGAAAATTTTTCATCCCCTCTTTAGACCCCCTAAAAATTAAAAATATTCACATTTGGCAATTTTCCTGTGGACTTGTCACTAAAAGCTATAATCATGTTAAATTTAATCATTGTAGCCCTGCAGAAAGTGCTCAATAATTTGAGGGTGTAAAAGTTGTCCCATATAAATAACATTGGAATATTTTTCAGTTCCCTATAAAACCACTCTAAAGTTGGAATTTTTTACTTTTTGCAAATTTTTCTGTCCGTTAGTCCTGGAAGGCTACAATCATGCCAAATTTCATCATTCTAATCTTGCCGGAAGTGCCTATGCATTTTGGGGTATAGAAGACGTCCCATATAAATAACATTGGAAAGATTTTTCAGTTCCCCATGAAACCACTTTATATTTAAAAATTTTCATTTCTGATGATTTACTTCGGATAAGCTAACGAAAACGTACAAGCATACCGAATCTGAAGTTTTTATTCCAATTCTAAGTACCTAAAACATGAGATTATAAGTCCAGAAAAAGTCTCATTTAAATAACATGGGGAAATTCTTAATCCCCTCTTTAGACCCCCCAAAATTAAAAATATTCACTTTTGGCAATTTTCCTGTGGGTTTGTCCAGAAAAGCTATAATCATGTTAAATTTAATCATTGTTGCCCTTCAGGAAATGCTCAATAATTTGAGGTTGTAAAAGTGTTCCATATAAATAACATTGGAAATATTTTTCAGTTTCCTATAAAACCACTCTTAACTTGATATTTTTTTGCTTTTGGCAATTTTTCTGTCGGTTAGTCCTGGAAGGCTACAATCATTCCATATTTCAACATTCTAATCTTGCCGGAAGTGCCTAAGCATTTTGGGGTAAAGAAGACGTCACATATAAATAACATTGGAAAGATTTTTCATTTCCTCATGACACCAATTTACGTTTAGAAATTTTCATTTCTGATGATTCACTTAGGTAAAGCTAACGAAAACGTACAAGCATACCGAATTTGAAGTTTTTATTCCAATTCTAAGTACCTTAAACATGAGATTATAAGTCCAGAAAAAGTCTCATTTAAATAACATGGGAAAATTCTTCATCCTCTCTTCAGACCCCATAAAAATTAAAAATATTCACTTTTGGCAATTTTCCTGTGGGTTTGTGCCGAAAAGCTATAATCATGCCAAATTTAATCATTGTAGCCTTGCAGAAAATGCTCAATAATTTGAGGGTGTTAAAGGTGTCCCATATAAATAACACTGGAAATATTTTTCAGTTCCCTATAAAACCACTCTAAAGTTGGAATTTTTTACTTTTGGCAATTTTATGTCGGTTAGTCCTGGAAGGATACAATCATGCCAAATTTCATCATTCTAATCTTGCCGGAAGTGCCTAAACATTTTGGGGTATAGAAGACGTCCCATATAAATAACATTGGAAAGATATTTCAGTTCCCCATGAAACCACTTTATGTTTAGAAATTTTCATTTCTGATGATTCACTTAGGTAAAGCTGACGAAATCGTACAAGCATACCGAATTTGAAGTTTTATTCCAATTCTAAGTACCTAAATAAGAGATAATAGGTCCAGAAAAAGTCTCATTTAAATAACATGGGAAAAATCTTCATCCCCTCTTTAGACCCCCTAAAAATTAAAAATATTCACTTTTGGCAATTTTCCTGTGGGTTTGTCCCGAAAAGCTATAATCATGTTAAAATTTAATCATTGTAGCCCTGTAGGAAGTGCTCAATAATTTGAGGGTGTAAAAGCGTTCCATATAAATAACATTGGAAATATTTTTCAATTCCCTATAAAACCAATCTAAATTAGGAATTTTTTACTTTTGACAGTTTTTCTGTCCGTTAGTCCTGGAAGGCTACAATCATGCCAAATTTCATCATTCTAATCTTGGCAGAAGTGCCTAAACATTTTGGGGTATAGAAGACGTCACATAAATAACATTGGAAAGATTTTTCAGTTCCCCATGAAACCACTTTATGGTTAGAAATTTTCATTTCTGATGAATTACTAAGGTAAAGCTAACGAAAACGTACAAGCATACCGAATCTGAAGTTTTTATTCCCATTCTAAGTACCTAAAATATGAGATTGTAGGTCCAGAAAAAGTCTCATTTAAATAACATGGGGAAATACTTAATCCCCTCTTTAGACCCCCCAAAATTAAAAATATTCACTTTTGGCAATTTTCCTGTGGGTTTGTCCAGAAAAGCTATAATCATGTTAAATTTCATCATTGTAGCCCTGTAGGAAGTGCTCAATAATTTGAGGGTGTAAAAGCGTTCCATATAAATAACATTGGAAATATTTTTCAGTTCCCCGTAAAACCACTCTAAAGTTGGAATTTTTTTTTGGCAATTTTTCTGTCGGTTAGTCCTGAAAGGCTAGCATCATGCCAAATTTCATCATTCTAATCTTGCCGGAAGTGCCTAAACATTTTTGGGTATAAAAGACGTCCCTTATTAATAACATTGGAAAGATTTTTCATTTCCCAAAGAAAATACTTTACGTTTAGAAATTTTCATTTCTGATGATTTACTTAGGTAAAGCTAACGAAAACGTACAAGCATACCGAATCTGATGTTTTTATTCCAATTCTAATTACCTAAAACATGAGATTATAGGTTAAGAAAAAGTCTCATTAAATAACATGGGAAAATTTTTGATCCCCTCTTTAGACCCCCTAAAAATTAAAAATATTCACATTTGGCAATTTTCCGGTGGACTTGTCTCTAAAAGCTATAATCATGTTAAATTTAATCATTGTAGCCCTGCAGAAAGTGCTCAATAATTTGAGGGTGTAAAAGTTGTCCCATATAAATAACAATGGAATATTTTTCAGTTCCCTATAAAACCACTCTAAAGTTGGAAATTTTTACTTTTTGCAAATTTTTCTGTCCGTTAGTCCTGGAAGGCTACAATCATGCCAAATTTCATCATTCTAATCTTGCCGGAAGTGCCTATGCATTTTGGGGTATAGAAGACGTCCCACATAAATAACATTGGAAAGATTTTTCAGTTCCCCATGAAACGACTTTATATTTAAAAATTTTCATTTCTGATGATTTACTTCGGATAAGCAAATGAAAACGTAAAAGCATACCGAATTTAAAGTTTTTATTCCAATTCTAAGTACCTAAAACTTGAGATTATAAGTCCGGAAAAAGTCTCATTTAAATAACATGGGGAAATTCTTAATCCCCTCTTCAGACCCCTCAAAAAGTAAAAATGTTCACTTTTGGCAATTTTCCTGTGGGTTTGTCCAGAAAAGCTATAATCATGTTAAATTTAATCATTGTAGCCCTGCAGGAAGTGCTCAATTATTTGAGGGTGTAAAAGTGTTCCATATAAATAACATTGGAAATATTTTTCAGTTCCCTATAAAACCACTCTAAACTTGAAATTTTTTTACTTTTGGCAATTTTTCTGTCGGTTAGTCCTGGAAGGCTACAATCATGCCAAATTTCAACATTCTAATCTTGCCGGAAGTGCCTATGCATTTTGGGGTATAGAAGACGTCCCATATAAATAACATTGGAAAGACTTTTCATTTCTCCATGACACCAATTTACGTTTAGAAATTTTCATTTCTGATGATTCACTTAGGTAAAGCTGACGAAATCGTACAAGCATACCGAATTTGAAGTTTTATTCCAATTCTAAGTACCTAAATATGAGATAATAGGTCCAGAAAAAGTCTCATTTAAATAACATGGGAAAAATCTTCATCCACTCTTTAGACCCCCTAAAAATTAAAAATATTCACTTTTGGCAATTTTCCTGTGCGTTTGTCCCGAAAAGCTATAATCATGTTAAAATTTAATCATTGTAGCCCTGTAGGAAGTGCTCAATAATTTGAGGGTGTAAAAGCGTTCCATATAAATAACATTGGAAATATCTTTCAATTCCCTATAAAACCAATCTAAATTAGGAATTTTTTACTTTTGACAGTTTTTCTGTCCGTTAGTCCTGGAAGGCTACAATCATGTCAAATTTCATCATTCTAATCTTGGCGGAAGTGCCTAAACATTTTGGGGTATAGAAGACGTCACATATAAATAACATTGGAAAGATTTTTCAGTTCCCCATGAAACCACTTTATGGTTAGAAATTTTCATTTCTGATGATTTACTTAGGTAAAGCTAACGAAAACGTACAAGCATACCGAATCTGAAGTATTTATTCCAATTCTAAGGACCTAAAATATGAGATTATAGGTCCAGAAAAAGTCTCATTTAAATAACAAGGGGAAATCCTTAATCCCCTCTTTAGACCCCCCAAAACTAAATATACTCACTTTTGGCAATTTTCCTGTTTGTTTGTCCAGAAAAGCTATAATCATGTTAAATTTAATCATTTTAGCCCTGCAGAAGGTGCTCTATATTTTGAGGGTGTAAAAGGTGTCCCATATAAATAACATTGGAATATTTTTCAGTTCCCTATAAAACCACTCTAAAGTTGGAATTTTTTACTTTTTGCAAATTTTTCTGTCCGTTAGTCCTGGAAGGCTACAATCATGCCAAATTTCATCATTCTAATCTTGCCGGAAGTTCCTAAACATTTTGGGGTATAGAAGACGTCCCATATAAATAACATTGGAAAGATTTTTCAGTTCCCCATGAAACCACTTTATATTTAAAAATTTTCATTCCTGATGACTTACTTCGGATAAGCAAATGAAAAAGTAAAAGCATACTGAATTTAAAGTTTTTATTCCAATTCTAAGTACCTAAAACATGAGATTATAAGTCCAGAAATAGTCTCATTTAAATAACATGGGAAAATTCTTAATCCCCTCTTCAGACCCCCCAAAAAGTAAAAATGTTCACTTTTGGCAATTTTCCTGTGGGTTTGTCCAGAAAAGCTATAATCATGTTAAATTTAATCATTGTAGCCCTGCAGGAAGTGCTCAATTATTTGAGGGTGTAAAAGTGTTCCATATAAATAACATTGGAAATATTTTTCAGTTCCCTATATAACCACTCTAAACTTGATTTTTTTTTACTTTTGGCAATTTTTCTGTCGGTTAGTCCTGGAAGGCTACAATCATGCCAAATTTCAACATTCTAATCTTGCCGGAAGTGCCTATGCATTTTGGGGTATAGAAGACGTCCCATATAAATAACATTGGAAAGATTTTTCATTTCCCCATGACACCAATTTACGTGTAGAAATTTTCATTTCTGATGATTCACTCAGGTAAAGCTAACGAAAACGTACAAGCATACCGAATTTGAAGTTTTTATTCCAATTCTAAGTACCTAAAACATGAGATTATATGTCCAGAAAAAGTCTCATTTAAATAACATGGGAAAATTCTTCATCCTCTCCTCAGACCCCCTAAAAATTAAAAATATTCACTTTTGGCATTTTTTCTGTGGGTTTGTCCCGAAAAGCTATAATCATGCCAAATTTAATCATTGTAGCCTTGCAGAAAATGCTCAATAATTTGAGCTTGTTAAAGGTGTCCCATATAAATAACATTGGAAAGATTTTTCATTTCCCCATGACACCAATTTACGTTTAGAAAATTTCATTTCTGATGATACACTTAGGTAAAACCAACAAAACCGTACAAGCATACCGAATTCGAAGCTTTTATTCCAATTCTAAGTACCTAAAACATGAGATTATAAGTCCAGAAAAAGCCTCATTTAAATAACATGAGGAAATTCTTAATCCCCTCTTTAGACCCCCAAACATAAAAATATTCACTTTTGGCAATTGTTTTGTGGGTTTGTCCAGAAAAGCTATATTCATGTTAAATTTAATCATTGTAGCCCTGCAGGAAGTGCTCAATAATTTGAGGGTGTAAAAGTGTTCCATATAAATAACATTGGAAATATTTTTCAGTTCCCTATAAAACCACTCTAAACTTGATTTTTTTTACTTTTGGCAATTTTTCTGTCGGTTAGTCCTGGAAGGCTAGTATCATGCCAAATTTCATCATTCTAATCTTGCCGCAAGTGCCTAAACATTTTGGGTTATAAAAGACATTCCTTATTAATAACATTGGCAAGATTTTTCATTTCCCAAAGAAAATACTTTACGTTTAGAAATTTTCATTTCTGATGATTTACTTAGGTAAAGCTAACGAAAACATACAAGCATACCGAATTTGAAGTTTTTATTCCAATTCTAATTACCTAAAACATGAGATTATAGGTAAAGAAAAAGTATCATTTAAATAACACGGGGAAATTCTTAATCCCCTCTTTAGACCTCCCAAAATTAAAAATATTCACTTTTGGCAATTTTCCTGTGGGTTTGTCCAGAAAAGCTATAATCATGTTAAATTTAATCATTGTTGCCCTGCAGAAAATGCTCAATAATTTGAGGTTGTAAAAATGTTCCATATAAATAACTTTGGAAATTATTTTCAGTTTCCTATAAAACCACTCTTAACTTGATATTTTTTTACTTTTGGCAATTTTTCTGTCGGTTAGTCCTGGAAGGCTACAATCATGCCAAATTTCAACATTCTTATCTTGCCGGAAGTGCCTAAGCATTTTGGGGTAAAGAAGACGTCACATATAAATAACATTGGAAATATTTTTCATTTCCCCATGACACCAATTTACGTTTAGAAATTTTCATTTCTGATGATTCACTTAGGTAAAGCTAACGAAAACGTACAAGCATACCGAATTTGAAGTTTTTATTCCAATTCTAAGTACCTTAAACATGAGATTATAAGTCCAGAAAAAGTCTCATTAAAATAACATGGGAAAATTCTTCATCCTCTCTTCAGAACCCCTAAAAATTAAAAATATTCACTTTTGGCAATTTTCCTGTGGGTTTGTCCCGAAAAGCTATAATCATGCCAAATTTAATCATTGTAGCCTTGCAGAAAATGCTCAATAATTTGAGGGTGTTAAAGGTGTCCCAAATAAATAACACTGGAAATATTTTTCAGTTCCCTATAAAGCCACTCTAAAGTTGGAATTTTTTACTTTTGGCAATTTTTCTGTCGGTTAGTCCTGGAAGGATACAATCATGCCAAATTTCATCATTCTAATCTTGCCGGAAGTGCCTAAACATTTTGGGGTATAGAAGACGTCCCATATAAATAACATTGGAAAGATATTTCAGTTCCCCCTGAAACCACTTTATGTTTAGAAATTTTCATTTCTGATGATCCACTTAGGTAAAGCTGACGAAATCGTACAAGCATACTGAATTTGAAGTTTTATTCCAATTCTAAGTACCTAAATATGAGATAATAGGTCCAGAAAAAGTCTCATTTAAATAACATGGGAAAAATCTTCATCCCCTCTTTAGACCCCCTAAAAATTAAAAATGTTCACTTTTGGCAATTTTCCTGTGGGTTTGTCCCGAAAACCTATAATCATGTTAAAATTTAATCATTGTAGCCCTGTAGGAAGTGCTCAATAATTTGAGGGTGTAAAAGCGTTCCATATAAATAACATTGGAAATATTTTTCAATTCCCTATAAAACCAATCTAAATTAGGAATTTTTTACTTTTGACAGTTTTTGTGTCCGTTAGTCCTGGAAGGCTACAATCATGCCAAATTTCATCATTCTAATCTTGGCGGAAGTGCCTAAACATTTTGGGGTATAGAAGACGTCACATAAATAACATTGGAAAGATTTTTCAGTTCCCCATGAAACCACTTTATGGTTAGAAATTTTCATTTCTGATGAATTACTAAGGTAAAGCTAACGAAAACGTACAAGCATACCGAATCTGAAGTTTTTATTCCAATTCTAAGTACCTAAAATATGAGATTGTAGGTCCAGAAAAAGTCTCATTTAAATAACATGGGGAAATACTTAATCCCCTCTTTAGACCCCCCAAAATTAAAAATATTCACTTTTGGCAATTTTCCTGTGGGTTTGTCCAGAAAAGCTATAATCATGTTAAATTTCATCATTGTAGCCCTGTAGGAAGTGTTCAATAATTTGAGGGTGTAAAAGCGTTCCATATAAAAAACATTGGAAATATTTTTCAGTTCCCTATAAAACCACTCTAAAGTTGGAATTTTTTTACTTTTGACAGTTTTTCTGTCGGTTAGTCCTGGAAGGCTACAATCATACCAAATTTCATCATTCTAATCTTGCCGGAAGTTCCTAAACAATTTGGGGTATAGAAGACGTCCCATATAAATAACATTGGAAAGATTTTTCAGTTCCCCGTAAAACCACTCTAAAGTTGGAATTTTTTTTTGGCAATTTTTCTGTCGGTTAGTCCTGAAAGGCTAGCATCATGCCAAATTTCATCATTCTAATCTTGCCGGAAGTGCCTAAACATTTTTGGGTATAAAAGACGTCCCTTATTAATAATATTGGAAAGATTTTTCATTTCCCAAAGAAAATACTTTACGTTTAGAAATTTTCATTTCTGATGATTTACTTAGGTAAAGCTAACGCAAACGTACAAGCATACCGAATCTGAGGTTTTTATTCCAATTCTAATTACCTAAAACATGAGATTATAGGTTAAGAAGAAGTCTCATTTAAATAACATGGGAAAATTTTTCATCCCCTCTTTAGACCCCCTAAAAATTAAAAATATTCACATTTGGCAATTTTCCTGTGGACTTGTCTCTAAAAGCTATAATCATGTTAAATTTAATCATTGTAGCCTTGCAGAAAGTGCTCAATAATTTGAGGGTGTAAAAGTTGTCCCATATAAATAACAATGGAATATTTTTCAGTTCCCTATAAAACCACTCTAAAGTTGGAAATTTTTACTTTTTGCAAATTTTTCTGTCCGTTAGTCCTGGAAGGCTACAATCATGCCAAATTTCATCATTCTAATCTTGCCGGAAGTGCCTATGCATTTTGGGGTATAGAAGACGTCCCACATAAATAACATTGGAAAGATTTTTCAGTTCCCCATGAAACGACTTTATATTTAAAAATTTTCATTTCTGATGATTTACTTCGGATAAGCAAATGAAAACGTAAAAGCATACCGAATTTAAAGTTTTTATTCCAATTCTAAGTACCTAAAACTTGAGATTATAAGTCCGGAAAAAGTCTCATTTAAATAACATGGGGAAATTCTTAATCCCCTCTTCAGACCCCTCAAAAAGTAAAAATGTTCACTTTTGGCAACTTTCCTGTGGGTTTGTCCAGAAAAGCTATAATCATGTTAAATTTAATCATTGTAGCCCTGCAGGAAGTGCTCAATTATTTGAGGGTGTAAAAGTGTTCCATATAAATAACATTGGAAATATTTTTCAGTTCCCTATAAAACAACTCTAAACTTGAAATTTTTTTACTTTTGGCAATTTTTCTGTCGGTTAGTCCTGGAAGGCTACAATCATGCCAAATTTCAACATTCTAATCTTGCCGGAAGTGCCTATGCATTTTGGGGTATAGAAGACGTCCCATATAAATAACATTGGAAAGACTTTTCATTTCTCCATGACACCAATTTACGTTAAGAAATTTTCATTTCTGATGATTCACTTAGGTAAAGCTGACGAAATCGTACAAGCATACCGAATTTGAAGTTTTATTCCAATTCTAAGTACCTAAATATGAGATAATAGGTCCAGAAAAAGTCTCATTTAAATAACATGGGAAAAATCTTCATCCACTCTTTAGACCCCCTAAAAATTAAAAATATTCACTTTTGGCAATTTTCCTGTGCGTTTGTCCCGAAAAGCTATAATCATGTTAAAATTTAATCATTGTAGCCCTGTAGGAAGTGCTCAATAATTTGAGGGTGTAAAAGCGTTCCATATAAATAACATTGGAAATATCTTTCAATTCCCTATAAAACCAATCTAAATTTGGAATTTTTTACTTTTGACAGTTTTTCTGTCCGTTAGTCCTGGAAGGCTACAATCATGTCAAATTTCATCATTCTAATCTTGGCGGAAGTGCCTAAACATTTTGGGGTATAGAAGACGTCACATATAAATAACATTGGAAAGATTTTTCAGTTCCCCATGAAACCACTTTATGGTTAGAAATTTTCATTTCTGATGATTTACTTAGGTAAAGCTAACGAAAACGTACAAGCATACCGAATCTGAAGTATTTATTCCAATTCTAAGTACCTAAAATATGAGATTATAGGTCCAGAAAAAGTCTCTTTAAATAACAAGGGGAAATCCTTAATCCCCTCTTTAGACCCCCCAAAATTAAATATACTCACTTTTGGCAATTTTCCTGTTTGTTTGTCCAGAAAAGCTATAATCATGTTAAATTTAATCATTTTAGCCCTGCAGAAGGTGCTCTATATTTTGAGGGTGTAAAAGGTGTCCCATATAAATAACATTGGAATATTTTTCAGTTCCCTATAAAACCACTCTAAAGTTGGAATTTTTTACTTTTTGCAAATTTTTCTGTCCGTTAGTCCTGGAAGGCTACAATCATGCCAAGTTTCATCATTCTAATCTTGCCGGAAGTTCCTAAACATTTTGGGGTATAGAAGACGTCCCATATAAATAACATTGGAAAGATTTTTCAGTTCCCCATGAAACCACTTTATATTTAAAAATTTTCATTCCTGATGACTTACTTCGGATAAGCAAATGAAAAAGTAAAAGCATACTGAATTTAAAGTTTTTATTCCAATTCTAAGTACCTAAAACATGAGATTATAAGTCCAGAAAAAGTCTCATTTAAATAACATGGGGAAATTCTTAATCCCCTCTTCAGACCCCCCAAAAAGTAAAAATGTTCACTTTTGGCAATTTTCCTGTGGGTTTGTCCAGTAAAGCTATATTCATGTTAAATTTAATCATTGTAGCCCTGCAGGAAGTGCTCAATAATTTGAGGGTGTAAAAGTGTTCCATATAAATAACATTGGAAATATTTTTCAGTTCCCTATAAAACCACTCTAAACTTGATTTTTTTTACTTTTGGCAATTTTTCTGTCGGTTAGTCCTGGAAGGCTAGTATCATGCCAAATTTCATCATTCTAATCTTGCCGCAAGTGCCTAAACATTTTGGGTTATAAAAGACATTCCTTATTAATAACATTGGCAAGATTTTTCATTTCCCAAAGAAAATACTTTACGTTTAGAAATTTTCATTTCTGATGATTTACTTAGGTAAAGCTAACGAAAACATACAAGCATACCGAATTTGAAGTTTTTATTCCAATTCTAATTACCTAAAACATGAGATTATAGGTAAAGAAAAAGTATCATTTAAATAACACGGGGAAATTCTTAATCCCCTCTTTAGACCCCCCAAAATTAAAAATATTCACTTTTGGCAATTTTCCTGTGGGTTTGTCCAGAAAAGCTATAATCATGTTAAATTTAATCATTGTTGCCCTGCAGAAAATGCTCAATAATTTGAGGTTGTAAAAATGTTCCATATAAATAACTTTGGAAATATTTTTCAGTTTCCTATAAAACCACTCTTAACTTGATATTTTTTTACTTTTGGCAATTTTTCTGTCGGTTAGTCCTGGAAGGCTACAATCATGCCAAATTTCAACATTCTTATCTTGCCGGAAGTGCCTAAGCATTTTGGGGTAAAGAAGACGTCACATATAAATAACATTGGAAATATTTTTCATTTCCCCATGACACCAATTTACGTTTAGAAATTTTCATTTCTGATGATTCACTTAGGTAAAGCTAACGAAAACGTACAAGCATACCGAATTTGAAGTTTTTATTCCAATTCTAAGTACCTTAAACATGAGATTATAAGTCCAGAAAAAGTCTCATTTAAATAACATGGGAAAATTCTTCATCCTCTCTTCAGAACCCCTAAAAATTAAAAATATTCACTTTTGGCAATTTTCCTGTGGGTTTGTCCCGAAAAGCTATAATCATGCCAAATTTAATCATTGTAGCCTTGCAGAAAATGCTCAATAATTTGAGGGTGTTAAAGGTGTCCCAAATAAATAACACTGGAAATATTTTTCAGTTCCCTATAAAGCCACTCTAAAGTTGGAATTTTTTACTTTTGGCAATTTTTCTGTCGGTTAGTCTTGGAAGGATAAAATCATGCCAAATTTCATCATTCTAATCTTGCCGGAAGTGCCTAAACATTTTGGGGTATAGAAGACGTCCCATATAAATAACATTGGAAAGATATTTCAGTTCCCCCTGAAACCACTTTATGTTTAGAAATTTTCATTTCTGATGATCCACTTAGGTAAAGCTGACGAAATCGTACAAGCATACTGAATTTGAAGTTATATTCCAATTCTAAGTACCTAAATATGAGATAATAGGTCCAGAAAAAGTCTCATTTAAATAACATGGGAAAAATCTTCATCCCCTCTTTAGACCCCCTAAAAATTAAAAATATTCACTTTTGGCAATTTTCCTGTGGGTTTGTCCCGAAAACCTATAATCATGTTAAAATTTAATCATTGTAGCCCTGTAGGAAGTGCTCAATAATTTGAGGGTGTAAAAGCGTTCCATATAAATAACATTGGAAATATTTTTCAATTCCCTATAAAACCAATCTAAATTAGGAATTTTTTACTTTTGACAGTTTTTGTGTCCGTTAGTCCTGGAAGGCTACAATCATGCCAAATTTCATCATTCTAATCTTGGCGGAAGTGCCTAAACATTTTGGGGTATAGAAGACGTCACATATAAATAACATTGAAAAGATTTTTCAGTTCCCCATGAAACCACTTTATGGTTAGAAATTTTCATTTCTGATGATTGACTTAGGTAAAGCTAACGAAAACGTACAAGCATACCGAATCTGAAGTTTTTATTCCAATTCTAAGTATCTAAAATATGAGATTATAGGTCCAGAAAAAGTCTCATTTAAATAACATGGGGAAATCCTTAATCCCCTCTTTAGACTCCCCAAAATTAAAAATATTCACTTTTGGCAATTTTCCTGTGGGTTTGTCCAGAAAAGCTATAATCATGCCAAATTTAATCATTGTAGCTCTGCAGGAAGTGCTCAATAATTTGAAGGTGTGAAAGGTGTCCCATATAAATAACATTGGAAATATTTTTCAGTTCCCTGTAAAACCACTCTAAAGTTGGAATTTTTTACTTTTGGCAATTTTTCTGTCGGTTAGACCTGGAAGGCTAGTATCATGCCAAATTTCATCATTCTAATCTTGCCGGAGGTGCCTAAACATTTTGGGGTATAAAAGACGTCCCTTATTAATAACATTGGAAAGATTTTTCATTTCCCAAAGAAAATACTTTACATTTAAAAATTTTCATTTCTGATTATTTACTTAGGTAAAGCTAACGAAAACGTACAAGCATACCGAATTTGAAGTTTTTATTCCAATTCTAATTACCTAAAACATGAGAATATAGGTCAAGAAAAAATCTCATTTAAATAACATGGGAAAATTCTTCATCCCCTCTTTAGACCCCCTAAAAATTAAAAATATTCACACTTGGCAATTTTACTGTGGGTTTGTCCAGAAAAGCTATAATCCTGTTAAATTTAATCATTGTAGCCTTGCAGGAAGTGCTCAATAGATTGAGGGTGTTAAAGGTGTCCCATATAAATAACATTGGAAATATTTTTCAGTTCCCTATAAAACCACTCTAAAGTTGGAATTTTTTACTTTTGGCAATTTTTCTGTCGGTTAGTCCTGGAAGGATACAATCATGCCAAATTTCATCATTCTAATCTTGCCGGAAGTGCCTAAACATTTTGGGGTATAGAAGACGTCCCATATAAATAACATTGGAAAGATATTTCAGTTCCCCATGAATCCACTTTATGTTTAGAAATTTTCATTTCTGATGATTCACTTCGGTAAAGCTGACGAAAACGTACAAGCATACCGAATTTGAAGTTTTTATTCCAATTCTAAGTAGCTAAATATGAGATAATAGGTCCAGAAAAAGTCTCTTTTAAATAACATGGAAAAAATCTTCATCCCCTCTTTAGAATTGGAATATTGTAGCCCTGCAGGAAATGCTCAATAATTTGAGGGTGTAAAAGGTGTCCCATATAAATAACATTGCAAATATTTTTCAGTTCCCTATAAAACCACTCTAAAGTTGGAATTTTTTACTTTTTGCAATTTTTTCTGTCCGTTAGTCCTGGAAGGCTACAATCATGCCAAATTTCATCATTCTAATCTTGCCAGAAGTTCCTAAAGATTTTGGGGTATAAAAGACGTCCCATATAAATAACATTGGAAAGATTTTTCAGTTCCCCATGAAACCACTTTATATTTAAAAATTTTCATTTCTGATGATTTACTTCGGATAAGCTAACGAAAACGTACAAGCATACCGAATCTGAAGTTTTTATTCCAATTCTAAGTACCTAAAACATGAGATTATAATCCAGAAAAAGTCTCATTTAAATATCATGGGGAAATCCTTAATCCCCTCTTTAGACCCCCCAAAATTAAAAATATTCACTTTTGGCAATTTTCCTGTGGGTTTGTCCAGAAAAGCTATAATCATGTTAAATTTAATCATTGTTGCCCTTCAGGAAATGCTCAATAATTTGAGGTTGTAAAAGTGTTCCATATAAATAACTTTGGAAATATTTTTCAGTTTCCTATAAAACCACTCTTAACTTGATATTTTTTTGCTTTTGGCAATTTTTCTGTCGGTTAGTCCTGGAAGGCTACAATCATTCCATATTTCAACATTCTAATCTTGCCGGAAGTGCCTAAGCATTTTGGGGTAAAGAAGACGTCACATATAAATAACATTGGAAAGATTTTTCATTTCCTCATGAAACCAATTTACGTTTAGAAATTTTCATTTCTGATAATTCACTTAGGTAAAGCTAACGAAAACGTACAAGCATACCGAATTTGAAGTTTTTATTCCAATTCTAAGTACCTTAAACATGAGATTATAAGTCCAGAAAAAGTCTCATTTAAATAACATGGGAAAATTCTTCATCCTCTCTTCAGACCCCCTAAAAATTAAAAATATTCACTTTTGGCAATTTTCCTGTGGGTTTGTCCCGAAAAGCTATAATCATGCCAAATTTAATCATTGTAGCCTTGCAGAAAATGCTCAAAAATTTGAGGGTGTTAAAGGTGTCCCATATAAATAACACTGGAAATATTTTTCAGTTCCCTATAAAACCACTCTAAAGTTGGAATTTTTTACTTTTGGCAATTTTATGTCGGTTAGTCCTGGAAGGATACAATCATGCCAAATTTCATCATTCTAATCTTGCCGCAAGTGCCTAGACATTTTGGGGTATAGAAAACGTCACATATAAATAACATTGGAAAGATTTTTCATTTCCCCATGAAACCACTTTATGGTCAGAAATTTTGATTTCTGATGGTTTACTTAGGTAAAGCTAACGAAAACGTACAAGCATACCGAATCTGAAGTTTTTATTCCAATTCTAAGTACCTAAAACATGTGATTATAGGTCCAGAAAAAGTCTCATTTAAATAACATGGGGAAATCCTTAATCCCCTCTTTAGACCCCCTAAAAATTAAAAATATTCACTTTTGGCAATTTTCCTGTGGGTTTGTCCATAAAAGCTATAATCATGCCAAATTTAATCATTGTAGCCCTGTAGGAAGTGCTCAATAATCTGAGGGTGTAAAAGCGTTCCATATAAATAACATTGGAATTATTTTTCAGTTCCCTATAAAACCAATCTAAATTGGGAATTTTTTACTTTTCACAGTTTTTCTGTCCGTTAGTCCTGGAAGGCTACAATCATGCCAAATTTCATCATTCTAATCTTGGCGGAAGTGCCTAAACATTTTGGGGTATAGAAGACGTCACATATAAATAACATTGGAAAGATATTTCAGTTCCCCATGAAACCACTTTATGTTTAGAAATTTTCATTTCTGGTGATTCACTTCGGAAAAGCTGACGAAAACGTACAAGCATACCGAATTTGAAGTTTTTATTCTAATGCTAAGAACCTAAATATGAGATAATAGGTCCAGAAAAAGTCTCGTTTAAATAACATGGGAAAAATCTTCATCCCCTCTTTAGACCCCCTAAAAATTAAAAATATTCACTTTTTGCAATTTTCCTGTGGGTTTGTCTCGAAAAGCTATAATCATGTTAAAATTAATCATTGTAGCCCTGTAGGAAGTGCTCAATAATTTGAGGGTGTAAAAGCGTTCTTTCACTTCTTCTTTCACTTCGGTAAAGCAGACGAAAACGTACAAGCATACCGAATTTGAAGTTTTTATTCCAATTCTAAGTACCTAAATATGAGATAATAGGTCCAGAAAAAGTCTCATTTAAATAACATGGGAAAAATCTTCATCCCCTCTTTAGACCCCCTAAAAATTGAATATATTCACTTTTGGCAATTTTGCTGTGGGTTTGTCCCGATAAGCTATAATCATGCCAAATTTAATCATTGTAGCCTTGCAGAAAATGCTCAATTATTGGAGGGTGTGAAAGGTGTCCCATATAAATAACATTGGAAACATTTTTCAGTTCCCTATAAAACCACTCTAAAGTTGGAATTTTTTACTTTTTGCAATTTTTCTGTCGGTTAGTCCTGGAAGGATACAATCATCCCAAATTTTATCATTCTAATCTTGCCGGAAGTGAATAAACATTTTGGGGTATAGAAGACGTCCCATATAAATAACATTGGAAAGATATTTCAGTTCCCCATGAAACCACTTTATGTTTAGAAATTTTCATTTCTGATGATTCACTTCGGTAAAGCTGACGAAAACGTACAAGCATACCGAATTTGAAGTTTTTTTTCCAATTCTAAGTACCTAAATATGAGATAATAGGTCTAGAAAAAGTCTCACTTAAATAACATGGGAAAATTCTTCATCCCCTCTTTAGACCCCCTAAAAATTAAAAATATTCACTTTTGGCAATTTTCCTGTGGGTTTTTCCCGAAAAGCTATAATCATGTTAAAATTAATCATTGCAGCCCTTTAGGAAGTGCTCAATAATTTGAGGGTGTAAAAGCGTTCCATATAAATAACTTTGGAAATATTTTTCAGTTCCCTATAAAACCACTCTAAAGTTGGAATTTTTTACTTTTTGCAATTTTTCTGTCGGTTAGTCCTGGAAGGCTACAATCATGCCAAATTTCAACATTCTAATCTTGCCGGAAGTGGCTAAGCATTTTGGGGTATAGAAGACGTTCCATATAAATAACATTGGAAAGATATTTCATTTCCCCATGACACCAATTTACGGTTAGAAATTTTCATTTCTGATGATTCACTTAAGTAAAGCTAACGGAAACGTACAAGCATACCGAATTTGAAGTTTTTATTCCAATTCTAAGTACCTAAAACATGAGATTATAAGTCCAGAAAAAGTCTCATTTAAATAACATGGGGAAATTCTTAATCCCCTCTTCAGACCCCTCAAAAAGTAAAAATGTTCACTTTTGGCAATTTTCCTGTGGGTTTGTCCAGAAAAGCTATAATCATGTTAAATTTAATCATTATAGCCCTGCAGGAAGTGCTCAATTATTTGAGGGTGTAAAAGTGTTCCATATAAATAACATTGGAAATATTTTTCAGTTCCCTATAAAACCACTCTAAAGTTGGAATTTTTTACTTTTTGCAATTTTTCTGTCGGTTAGTCCTGGAAGGATACAATCATCCCAAATTTTATCATTCTAATCTTGCCGGAAGTGAATAAACATTTTGGGGTATAGAAGACGTCCCATATAAATAACATTGGAAAGATATTTCAGTTCCCCATGAAACCACTTTATGTTTAGAAATTTTCATTTCTGATGATTCACTTCGGTAAAGCTGACGAAAACGTACAAGCATACCGAATTTGAAGTTTTTTTTCCAATTCTAAGTACCTAAATATGAGATAATAGGTCTAGAAAAAGTCTCACTTAAATAACATGGGAAAATTCTTCATCCTCTCTTCAGACCCCCTAAAAATTAAAAATATTCACTTTTGGCAATTTTCCTGTGGGTTTCTCCAGAAAAGCTATAATCATGCCAAATTTAATCATTGTAGCCTTGCAGAAAATGCTCAATAATTGGAGGGTGTTAAAGGTGTCCCATATAAATAACATTGGAAATATTTTTCAGTTCCCTATAAAACCACTCTAAAGTAGGAATTTTATACTTTTGGCAATTTTTCTGTCGATTAGTCCTGGAAGGATACAATCATGCCAAATTTCATCATTCTAATCTTGCCGGAAGTGCCTAAACATTTTGGGGTATAGAAGACGTCACATATAAATAACATTTGAAAGATATTTCAGTTCCCCATGAATCCACTTTATGTTTAGAAATTTTCATTTCTGATGATTCACTTCGGTAAAGCTGACGAAAACGTAAAAGCATACCTCATTTGAAGTTTTTATTACAATTCTAAGTACCTAAATATGAGATAATAGGTCCAGAAAAAGTCTCATTTAAATAACATGGGAAAAATCTTCATCCCCTCTTTAGACCCCCTAAAATTTAAAAATATTCACATTTGGCAATTTTCCTGTGGGTTTGTCTCGAATAGCTATAATCATGTTAAAATTAATCATTCTAGCCCTGAAGGAAGTGCTCAATAATTTGAGGGTGTAAAAGCGTTCCATATAAATAACATTGGAAATATTTTTCAGTTCCCTATAAAACCACTCTAAAGTTGGAATTTTTTTACTTTTGACAGTTTTTCTGTCGGTTAGTCCTGGAAGGCTACAATCATGCCAAATTTCATCATTCTAATCTTGCCGCAAGTGCCTACACATTTTGGGGTATAGAAAACGTCACATATAAATAACATTGGAAAGATTTTTCATTTCCCCATGAAACCACTTTATGGTCAGAAATTTTGATTTCTGATGGTTTACTTAGGTAAAGCTAACGAAAACGTACAAGCATACCGAATCTGAAGTTTTTATTCCAATTCTAAGTACCTAAAACATGAGATTATAGGTCCAGAAAAAGTCTCATTTAAATAACATGGGGAAATCCTTAATCCCCTCTTTAGACCCCCTAAAAATTAAAAATATTCACTTTTGGCAATTTTCCTGTGGGTTTGTCCATAAAAGCTATAATCATGCCAAATTTAATCATTGTAGCCCTGTAGGAAGTGCTCAATAATCTGAGGGTGTAAAAGCGTTCCATATAAATAACATTGGAATTATTTTTCAGTTCCCTATAAAAACAATCTAAATTGGGAATTTTTTACTTTTCACAGTTTTTCTGTCCGTTAGTCCTGGAAGGCTACAATCATGCCAAATTTCATCATTCTAATCTTGGCGGAAGTGCCTAAACATTTTGGGGTATAGAAGACGTCACATATAAATAACATTGGAAAGATATTTCAGTTCCCCATGAAACCACTTTATGTTTAGAAATTTTCATTTCTGGTGATTCACTTCGGAAAAGCTGACGAAAACGTACAAGCATACCGAATTTGAAGTTTTTATTCTAATGCTAAGTACCTAAATATGAGATAATAGGTCCAGAAAAAGTCTCGTTTAAATAACATGGGAAAAATCTTCATCCCCTCTTTAGACCCCCTAAAAATTAAAAATATTCACTTTTTGCAATTTTCCTGTGGGTTTGTCTCGAAAAGCTATAATCATGTTAAAATTAATCATTGTAGCCCTGTAGGAAGTGCTCAATAATTTGAGGGTGTAAAAGCGTTCTTTCACTTCTTCTTTCACTTCGGTAAAGCAGACGAAAACGTACAAGCATACCGAATTTGAAGTTTTTATTCCAATTCTAAGTACCTAAATATGAGATAATAGGTCCAGAAAAAGTCTCATTTAAATAACATGGGAAAAATCTTCATCCCCTCTTTAGACCCCCTAAAAATTGAATATATTCACTTTTGGCAATTTTGCTGTGGGTTTGTCCCGATAAGCTATAATCATGCCAAATTTAATCATTGTAGCCTTGCAGAAAATGCTCAATTATTGGAGGGTGTGAAAGGTGTCCCATATAAATAACATTGGAAACATTTTTCAGTTCCCTATAAAACCACTCTAAAGTTGGAATTTTTTACTTTTTGCAATTTTTCTGTCGGTTAGTCCTGGAAGGATACAATCATCCCAAATTTCATCATTCTAATCTTGCCGGAAGTGAATAAACATTTTGGGGTATAGAAGACGTCCCATATAAATAACATTGGAAAGATATTTCAGTTCCCCATGAAACCACTTTATGTTTAGAAATTTTCATTTCTGATGATTCACTTCGGTAAAGCTGACGAAAACGTACAAGCATACCGAATTTGAAGTTTTTTTTCCAATTCTAAGTACCTAAATATGAGATAATAGGTCTAGAAAAAGTCTCACTTAAATAACATGGGAAAATTCTTCATCCCCTCTTTAGACCCCCTAAAAATTAAAAATATTCACTTTTGGCAATTTTCCTGTGGGTTTTTCCCGAAAAGCTATAATCATGTTAAAATTAATCATTGTAGCCCTTTAGGAAGTGCTCAATAATTTGAGGGTGTAAAAGCGTTCCATATAAATAACTTTGGAAATATTTTTCAGTTCCCTATAAAACCACTCTAAAGTTGGAATTTTTTACTTTTTGCAATTTTTCTGTCGGTTAGTCCTGGAAGGCTACAATCATGCCAAATTTCAACATTCTAATCTTGCCGGAAGTGGCTAAGCATTTTGGGGTATAGAAGACGTTCCATATAAATAACATTGGAAAGATATTTCATTTCCCCATGACACCAATTTACGGTTAGAAATTTTCATTTCTGATGATTCACTTAAGTAAAGCTAACGGAAACGTACAAGCATACCGAATTTGAAGTTTTTATTCCAATTCTAAGTACCTAAAACATGAGATTATAAGTCCAGAAAAAGTCTCATTTAAATAACATGGGAAAATTCTTCATCCTCTCTTCAGACCCCCTAAAAATTAAAAATATTCACTTTTGGCAATTTTCCTGTGGGTTTCTCCAGAAAAGCTATAATCATGCCAAATTTAATCATTGTAGCCTTGCAGAAAATGCTCAATAATTGGAGGGTGTTAAAGGTGTCCCATATAAATAACATTGGAAATATTTTTCAGTTCCCTATAAAACTACTCTAAAGTAGGAATTTTATACTTTTGGCAATTTTTCTGTCGATTAGTCCTGGAAGGATACAATCATGCCAAATTTCATCATTCTAATCTTGCCGGAAGTGCCTAAACATTTTGGGGTATAGAAGACGTCACATATAAATAACATTGGAAAGATATTTCAGTACCCCATGAATCCACTTTATGTTTAGAAATTTTCATTTCTGATTATTCACTTCGGTAAAGCTGACGAAAACGTAAAAGCATACCTCATTTGAAGTTTTTATTACAATTCTAAGTACCTAAATATGAGATAATAGGTCCAGAAAAAGTCTCATTTAAATAACATGGGAAAAATCTTCATCCCCTCTTTAGACCCCCTAAAATTTAAAAATATTCACATTTGGCAATTTTCCTGTGGGTTTGTCTCGAATAGCTATAATCATGTTAAAATTAATCATTGTAGCCCTGAAGGAAGTGCTCAATAATTTGAGGGTGTAAAAGCGTTCCATATAAATAACATTGGAAATATTTTTCAGTTCCCTATAAAACCACTCTAAAGTTGGAATTTTTTTACTTTTGACAGTTTTTCTGTCGGTTAGTCCTGGAAGGCTACAATCATGCCAAATTTCATCATTCTAATCTTGCCGCAAGTGCCTACACATTTTGGGGTATAGAAAACGTCACATATAAATAACATTGGAAAGATTTTTCATTTCCCCATGAAACCACTTTATGGTCAGAAATTTTGATTTCTGATGGTTTACTTAGGTAAAGCTAACGAAAACGTACAAGCATACCGAATCTGAAGTTTTTATTCCAATTCTAAGTACCTAAAACATGAGATTATAAGTCCAGAAAAAGTCTCATTTAAATAACATGGGGAAATCCTTAATCCCCTCTTTAGACCCCCAAAATTAGAAATATTCACTTTTGGCAATTTTCTTGTGGGTTTGTCCAGAAAAGCTATAATCATGTTAAATTTCATCATTGTAGCCCTGTAGGAAGTGCTCAATAATTTGAGGGTGTAAAAGCGTTCCATATAAATAACATTGGAAATATTTTTCAGTTCCCTATAAAACCACTCTAAAGTTTGAATTTTTTTACTTTTGACAGTTTTTCTGTCGGTTAGTCCTGGAAGGCTACAATCATACCAAATTTCATCATTCTAATCTTGCCGGAAGTTCCTAAACAATTTGGGGTATAGAAGACGTCCCATATAAATAACATTGGAAAGATTTTTCATTTCCCCATGACACCAATTTACGTTTAGAAATTTTCATTTCTGATGATTCACTTCGGTAAAGCCAACAAAACCGTACAAGCATACCGAATTTGAAGCTTTTATTCCAATTCTAAGTACCTAAAACATGAGATTATAAGTCCAGAAAAAGCCTCATTTAAATAACATGGGGAAATTCCTCATCCCCTCTTTAGAACCCTCAAAAATTATAAATATTCACATTTGGCAAATTTCCTGTGGGTTTGTCCCGAAAAGCTATAATCATGCCAAATTTAATCATTGTAGCTCTGCAGGAAGTGCTCAATAATTTGAGAGTGTAGAATGGGTCCCATATAAATAACATTGGAAATATTTTTCAGTTCCCCGTAAAACCACTCTAAAGTTGGAATTTTTTTTTTGGCAATTTTTCTGTCGGTTAGTCCTGAAAGGCTAGCATCATGCCAAATTTCATCATTCTAATCTTGCCGGAAGTGCCTAAACATTTTTGGGTATAAAAGACGTCCCTTATTAATAACATTGGAAAGATTTTTCATTTCCCAAAGAAAATACTTTACGTTTAGAAATTTTCATTTCTGATGATTTACTTAGGTAAAGCTAACGAAAACGTACAAGCATACCGAATCTGAGGTTTTAATTCCAATTCTAATTACCTAAAACATGAGATTATAGGTTAAGAAAAAGTCTCATTTAAATAACATTGGAAAATTTTTCATCCCCTCTTTAGACCCCCTAAAAATTAAAAATATTCACATTTGGCAATTTTCCTGTGGACTTGTCTCTAAAAGCTATAATCATGTTAAATTTAATCATTGTAGCCCTGCAGAAAGTGCTCAATAATTTGAGGGTGTAAAAGTTGTCCCATATAAATAACATTGGAATATTTTTCAGTTCCCTATAAAACCACTCTAAAGTTGGAATTTTTTACTTTTTGCAAATTTTTCTGTCCGTTAGTCCTGGAAGGCTACAATCATGCCAAATTTCATCATTCTAATCTTGCCGGAAGTGCCTATGCATTTTGGGGTATAGAAGACGTCCCACATAAATAACATTGGAAAGATTTTTCAGTTCCCCATGAAACGACTTTATATTTAAAAATTTTCATTTCTGATGATTTACTTCGGATAAGCAAATGAAAACGTAAAAGCATACCGAATTTAAAGTTTTTATTCCAATTCTAAGTACCTAAAACTTGAGATTATAAGTCCAGAAAAAGTCTCATTTAAATAACATGGGGAAATTCTTAATCCCCTCTTCAGACCCCTCAAAAAGTAAAAATGTTCACTTTTGGCAATTTTCCTGTGGGTTTGTCCAGAAAAGCTATAATCATGTTAAATTTAATCATTGTAGCCCTGCAGGAAGTGCTCAATTATTTGAGGGTGTAAAAGTGTTCCATATAAATAACATTGGAAATATTTTTCAGTTCCCTATAAAACCACTCTAAACTTGAAATTTTTTTACTTTTGGCAATTTTTCTGTCGGTTAGTCCTGGAAGGCTACAATCATGCCAAATTTCAACATTCTAATCTTGCCGGAAGTGCCTATGCATTTTGGGGAATAGAAGACGTCCCATATAAATAACATTGGAAAGACTTTTCATTTCTCCATGACACCAATTTACGTTTAGAAATTTTCATTTCTGATGATTCACTTAGGTAAAGCTGACGAAATCGTACAAGCATACCGAATTTGAAGTTTTATTCCAATTCTAAGTACCTAAATATGAGATAATAGGTCCAGAAAAAGTCTCATTTAAATAACATGGGAAAAATCTTCATCCACTCTTTAGACCCCCTAAAAATTAAAAATATTCACTTTTGGCAATTTTCCTGTGCGTTTGCCCCGAAAAGTTATAATCATGTTAAAATTTAATCATTGTAGCCCTGTAGGAAGTGCTCAATAATTTGAGGGTGTAAAAGCGTTCCATATAAATAACATTGGAAATATCTTTCAATTCCCTATAAAACCAATCTAAATTAGGAATTTTTTTCTTTTGACAGTTTTTCTGTCCGTTAGTCCTGGAAGGCTACAATCATGTCAAATTTCATCATTCTAATCTTGGCGGAAGTGCCTAAACATTTTGGGGTATAGAAGACGTCACATATAAATAACATTGGAAAGATTTTTCAGTTCCCCATGAAACCACTTTATGGTTAGAAATTTTCATTTCTGATGATTTACTTAGGTAAAGCTAACGAAAACGTACAAGCATACCGAATCTGAAGTATTTATTCCAATTCTAAGTACCTAAAATATGAGATTATAGGTCCAGAAAATGTCTCATTTAAATAACATGGGGAAATCCTTAATCCCCTCTTTAGACCCCCCAAAATTAAATATACTCACTTTTGGCAATTTTCCTGTGGGTTTGTCCAGAAAAGCTATAATCATGTTAAATTTAATCATTTTAGCCCTGCAGAAGGTGCTCTATATTTTGAGGGTGTAAAAGGTGTCCCATATAAATAACATTGGAAACATTTTTCAGTTCCCTATAAAACCACTCTAAAGTTGGAATTTTTTACTTTTTGCAATTTTTCTGTCGGTTAGTCCTGGAAGGATACAATCATCCCAAATTTCATCATTCTAATCTTGCCGGAAGTGCCTAAACATTTTGGGGTATAGAAGACGTCCCATATAAATAACATTGGAAAGATATTTCAGTTCCCCATGAAACCACTTTATGTTTAGAAATTTTCATTTCTGATGATTCACTTCGGTAAAGCTGACGAAAACGTACAAGCATACCGAATTTGAAGTTTTTTTTCCAATTCTAAGTACCTAAATATGAGATAATAGGTCCAGAAAAAGTCTCACTTAAATAACATGGGAAAATTCTTCATCCCCTCTTTTGACCCCCTAAAAATTAAAAATATTCACTTTTGGCAATTTTCCTGTGGGTTTGTCCCGAAAAGCTATAATCATGTTAAAATTAATCATTGTAGCCCTTTAGGAAGTGCTCAATAATTTGAGGGTGTAAAAGCGTTCCATATAAATAACATTGGAAATATTTTTCAGTTCCCTATAAAACCACTCTAAAGTTGGAATTTTTTACTTTTTGCAATTTTTCTGTCGGTTAGTCCTGGAAGGCTACAATCATGCCAAATTTCAACATTCTAATCTTGCCGGAAGTGCCTAAGCATTTTGGGGTATAGAAGACTTTCCATATAAATAACATTGGAAAGATTTTTCATTTCCCCATGACACCAATTTACGGTTAGAAATTTTCATTTCTGATGATTCACTTAAGTAAAGCTAACGGAAACGTACAAGCATACCGAATTTGAAGTTTTTATTCCAATTCTAAGTACCTAAAACATGAGATTATAAGTCCAGAAAAAGTCTCATTTAAATAACATGGGAAAATTCTTCATCCTCTCTTCAGACCCCCTAAAAATTAAAAATATTCACTTTTGGCAATTTTCCTGTGGGTTTGTCCCGAAAAGCTATAATCATGTTAAAATTAATCATTGTAGCCCTTTAGGAAGTGCTCAATAATTTGAGGGTGTAAAAGCGTTCCATATAAATAACATTGGAAATATTTTTCAGTTCCCTATAAAACCACTCTAAAGTAGGAATTTTATACTTTTGGCAATTTTTCTGTCGATTAGTCCTGGAAGGATACAATCATGCCAAATTTCATCATTCTAATCTTGCCGGAAGTGCCTAAACATTTTGGGGTATAGAAGACGTCACATATAAATAACATTGGAAAGATATTTCAGTTCCCCATGAATACACTTTATGTTTAGAAATTTTCATTTCTGATGATTCACTTCGGTAAAGCTGACGAAAACGTACAAGCATACCGAATTTGAAGTTTCTATTCCAATTCTAAGTACCTAAAACATGAGATTATAAGTCCAGAAAAAGTCTCATTTAAATAACATGGGAAAATTCTTCATCCTCTCTTCAGACCCCCTAAAAATTAAAAATATTCACTTTTAGCAATTTTCCTGTGGGTTTCTCCAGAAAAGCTATAATCATGCCAAATTTAATCATTGTAGCCTTGCAGAAAATGCTCAATAATTGGAGGGTGTTAAAGGTGTCCCATATAAATAACATTGGAAATATTTTTCAGTTCCCTATAAAACTACTCTAAAGTAGGAATTTTATACTTTTGGCAATTTTTCTGTCGATTAGTCCTGGAAGGATACAATCATGCCAAATTTCATCATTCTAATCTTGCCGGAAGTGCCTAAACATTTTGGGGTATAGAAGACGTCACATATAAATAACATTGGAAAGATATTTCAGTTCCCCATGAATCCACTTTATGTTTAGAAATTTTCATTTCTGATGATTCACTTCGGTAAAGCTGACGAAAACGTAAAAGCATACCTCATTTGAAGTTTTTATTACAATTCTAAGTACCTAAATATGAGATAATAGGTCCAGAAAAAGTCTCATTTAAATAACATGGGAAAAATCTTCATCCCCTCTTTAGACCCCCTAAAATTTAAAAATATTCACATTTGGCAATTTTCCTGTGGGTTTGTCTCGAATAGCTATAATCATGTTAAAATTAATCATTGTAGCCCTGAAGGAAGTGCTCAATAATTTGAGGGTGTAAAAGCGTTCCATATAAATAACATTGGAAATATTTTTCAGTTCCCTATAAAACCACTCTAAAGTTGGAATTTTTTTACTTTTGACAGTTTTTCTGTCGGTTAGTCCTGGAAGGCTACAATCATGCCAAATTTCATCATTCTAATCTTGCCGCAAGTGCCTACACATTTTGGGGTATAGAAAACGTCACAAATAAATAACATTGGAAAGATTTTTCATTTCCCCATGAAACCACTTTATGGTCAGAAATTTTGATTTCTGATGGTTTACTTAGGTAAAGCTAACGAAAACGTACAAGCATACCGAATCTGAAGTTTTTATTCCAATTCTAAGTACCTAAAACATGAGATTATAGGTCCAGAAAAAGTCTCATTTAAATAACATGGGGAAATCCTTAATCCCCTCTTTAGACCCCCAAAATTAGAAATATTCACTTTTGGCAATTTTCTTGTGGGTTTGTCCAGAAAAGCTATAATCATGTTAAATTTCATCATTGTAGCCCTGTAGGAAGTGCTCAATAATTTGAGGGTGTAAAAGCGTTCCATATAAATAACATTGGAAAAATTTTTCAGTTCCCTATAAAACCACTCTAAAGTTTGAATTTTTTTACTTTTGACAGTTTTTCTGTCGGTTAGTCCTGGAAGGCTACAATCATACCAAATTTCATCATTCTAATCTTGCCGGAAGTTCCTAAACAATTTGGGGTATAGAAGACGTCCCATATAAATAACATTGGAAAGATTTTTCATTTCCCCATGACACCAATTTACGTTTAGAAATTTTCATTTCTGATGATTCACTTCGGTAAAGCCAACAAAACCGTACAAGCATACCGAATTTGAAGCTTTTATTCCAATTCTAAGTACCTAAAACATGAGATTATAAGTCCAGAAAAAGCCTCATTTAAATAACATGGGGAAATTCCTCATCCCCTCTTTAGAACCCTCAAAAATTATAAATATTCACATTTGGCAAATTTCCTGTGGGTTTGTCCCGAAAAGCTATAATCATGCCAAATTTAATCATTGTAGCTCTGCAGGAAGTGCTCAATAATTTGAGAGTGTAGAATGGGTCCCATATAAATAACATTGGAAATATTTTTCAGTTCCCCGTAAAACCACTCTAAAGTTGGAATTTTTTTTTTGGCAATTTTTCTGTCGGTTAGTCCTGAAAGGCTAGCATCATGCCAAATTTCATCATTCTAATCTTGCCGGAAGTGCCTAAACATTTTTGGGTATAAAAGACGTCCCTTATTAATAACATTGGAAAGATTTTTCATTTCCCAAAGAAAATACTTTACGTTTAGAAATTTTCATTTCTGATGATTTACTTAGGTAAAGCTAACGAAAACGTACAAGCATACCGAATCTGAGGTTTTAATTCCAATTCTAATTACCTAAAACATGAGATTATAGGATAAGAAAAAGTCTCATTTAAATAACATTGGAAAATTTTTCATCCCCTCTTTAGACCCCCTAAAAATTAAAAATATTCACATTTGGCAATTTTCCTGTGGACTTGTCTCTAAAAGCTATAATCATGTTAAATTTAATCATTGTAGCCCTGCAGAAAGTGCTCAATAATTTGAGGGTGTAAAAGTTGTCCCATATAAATAACATTGGAATATTTTTCAGTTCCCTATAAAACCACTCTAAAGTTGGAATTTTTTACTTTTTGCAAATTTTTCTGTCCGTTAGTCCTGGAAGGCTACAATCATGCCAAATTTCATCATTCTAATCTTGCCGGAAGTGCCTATGCATTTTGGGGTATAGAAGACGTCCCACATAAATAACATTGGAAAGATTTTTCAGTTCCCCATGAAACGACTTTATATTTAAAAATTTTCATTTCTGATGATTTACTTCGGATAAGCAAATGAAAACGTAAAAGCATACCGAATTTAAAGTTTTTATTCCAATTCTAAGTACCTAAAACTTGAGATTATAAGTCCAGAAAAAGTCTCATTTAAATAACATGGGGAAATTCTTAATCCCCTCTTCAGACCCCTCAAAAAGTAAAAATGTTCACTTTTGGCAATTTTCCTGTGGGTTTGTCCAGAAAAGCTATAATCATGTTAAATTTAATCATTGTAGCCCTGCAGGAAGTGCTCAATTATTTGAGGGTGTAAAAGTGTTCCATATAAATAACATTGGAAATATTTTTCAGTTCCCTATAAAACCACTCTAAACTTGAAATTTTTTTACTTTTGGCAATTTTTCTGTCGGTTAGTCCTGGAAGGCTACAATCATGCCAAATTTCAACATTCTAATCTTGCCGGAAGTGCCTATGCATTTTGGGGAATAGAAGACGTCCCATATAAATAACATTGGAAAGACTTTTCATTTCTCCATGACACCAATTTACGTTTAGAAATTTTCATTTCTGATGATTCACTTAGGTAAAGCTGACGAAATCGTACAAGCATACCGAATTTGAAGTTTTATTCCAATTCTAAGTACCTAAATATGAGATAATAGGTCCAGAAAAAGTCTCATTTAAATAACATGGGAAAAATCTTCATCCACTCTTTAGACCCCCTAAAAATTAAAAATATTCACTTTTGGCAATTTTCCTGTGCGTTTGCCCCGAAAAGCTATAATCATGTTAAAATTTAATCATTGTAGCCCTGTAGGAAGTGCTCAATAATTTGAGGGTGTAAAAGCGTTCCATATAAATAACATTGGAAATATCTTTCAATTCCCTATAAAACCAATCTAAATTAGGAATTTTTTTCTTTTGACAGTTTTTCTGTCCGTTAGTCCTGGAAGGCTACAATCATGTCAAATTTCATCATTCTAATCTTGGCGGAAGTGCCTAAACATTTTGGGGTATAGAAGACGTCACATATAAATAACATTGGAAAGATTTTTCAGTTCCCCATGAAACCACTTTATGGTTAGAAATTTTCATTTCTGATGATTTACTTAGGTAAAGCTAACGAAAACGTACAAGCATACCGAATCTGAAGTATTTATTCCAATTCTAAGTACCTAAAATATGAGATTATAGGTCCAGAAAATGTCTCATTTAAATAACATGGGGAAATCCTTAATCCCCTCTTTAGACCCCCCAAAATTAAATATACTCACTTTTGGCAATTTTCCTGTGGGTTTGTCCAGAAAAGCTATAATCATGTTAAATTTAATCATTTTAGCCCTGCAGAAGGTGCTCTATATTTTGAGGGTGTAAAAGGTGTCCCATATAAATAACATTGGAAACATTTTTCAGTTCCCTATAAAACCACTCTAAAGTTGGAATTTTTTACTTTTTGCAATTTTTCTGTCGGTTAGTCCTGGAAGGATACAATCATCCCAAATTTCATCATTCTAATCTTGCCGGAAGTGCCTAAACATTTTGGGGTATAGAAGACGTCCCATATAAATAACATTGGAAAGATATTTCAGTTCCCCATGAAACCACTTTATGTTTAGAAATTTTCATTTCTGATGATTCACTTCGGTAAAGCTGACGAAAACGTACAAGCATACCGAATTTGAAGTTTTTTTTCCAATTCTAAGTACCTAAATATGAGATAATAGGTCCAGAAAAAGTCTCACTTAAATAACATGGGGAAATACTTAATCCCCTCTTTTGACCCCCTAAAAATTAAAAATATTCACTTTTGGCAATTTTCCTGTGGGTTTGTCCCGAAAAGCTATAATCATGTTAAAATTAATCATTGTAGCCCTTTAGGAAGTGCTCAATAATTTGAGGGTGTAAAAGCGTTCCATATAAATAACATTGGAAATATTTTTCAGTTCCCTATAAAACCACTCTAAAGTTGGAATTTTTTACTTTTTGCAATTTTTCTGTCGGTTAGTCCTGGAAGGCTACAATCATGCCAAATTTCAACATTCTAATCTTGCCGGAAGTGCCTAAGCATTTTGGGGTATAGAAGACTTTCCATATAAATAACATTGGAAAGATTTTTCATTTCCCCATGACACCAATTTACGGTTAGAAATTTTCATTTCTGATGATTCACTTAAGTAAAGCTAACGGAAACGTACAAGCATACCGAATTTGAAGTTTTTATTCCAATTCTAAGTACCTAAAACATGAGATTATAAGTCCAGAAAAAGTCTCATTTAAATAACATGGGAAAATTCTTCATCCTCTCTTCAGACCCCCTAAAAATTAAAAATATTCACTTTTGGCAATTTTCCTGTGGGTTTGTCCCGAAAAGCTATAATCATGTTAAAATTAATCATTGTAGCCCTTTAGGAAGTGCTCAATAATTTGAGGGTGTAAAAGCGTTCCATATAAATAACATTGGAAATATTTTTCAGTTCCCTATAAAACCACTCTAAAGTAGGAATTTTATACTTTTGGCAATTTTTCTGTCGATTAGTCCTGGAAGGATACAATCATGCCAAATTTCATCATTCTAATCTTGCCGGAAGTGCCTAAACATTTTGGGGTATAGAAGACGTCACATATAAATAACATTGGAAAGATATTTCAGTTCCCCATGAATACACTTTATGTTTAGAAATTTTCATTTCTGATGATTCACTTCGGTAAAGCTGACGAAAACGTAAAAGCATACCTCATTTGTAGTTTTTATTACAATTCTAAGTACCTAAATATGAGATAATAGGTCCAGAAAAAGTCTCATTTAAATAACATGGGAAAAATCTTCATCCCCTCTTTAGACCCCCTGAAATTTAAAAATATTCACATTTGGCAATTTTCCTGTGGGTTTGTCTCGAATAGCTATAATCATGTTAAAATTAATCATTGTAGCCCTGAAGGAAGTGCTCAATATTTTGAGGGTGTAAAAGCGTTCCATATAAATAACATTGGAAATATTTTTCAGTTCCCTATAAAACCACTCTAAAGTTGGAATTTTTTTACTTTTGACAGTTTTTCTGTCGGTTAGTCCTGGAAGGCTACAATCATGCCAAATTTCATCATTCTAATCTTGCCGCAAGTGCCTACACATTTTGGGGTATAGAAAACGTCACATATAAATAACATTGGAAAGATTTTTCATTTCCCCATGAAACCACTTTATGGTCAGAAATTTTGATTTCTGATGGTTTACTTAGGTAAAGCTAACGAAAACGTACAAGCATACCGAATCTGAAGTTTTTATTCCAATTCTAAGTACCTAAAACATGAGATTATAGGTCCAGAAAAAGTCTCATTTAAATAACATGGGGAAATCCTTAATCCCCTCTTTAGACCCCGAAAATTAAAAATATTCACTTTTGGCAATTTTCCTGTGGGTTTGTCCAGAAAAGCTATAATCATGTTAAATTTCATCATTGTAGCCCCGTAGGAAGTGCTCAATAATTTGAGGGTGTAAAAGCGTTCCAAATAAATAACATTGGAAATATTTTTCAGTTCCCTATAAAACCACTCTAAAGTTGGAATTTTTTTACTTTTGACAGTTTTTCTGTCGGTTAGTCCTGGAAGGCTACAATCATACCAAATTTCATCATTCTAATCTTGCCGGAAGTTCCTAAACAATTTGGGGTATAGAAGACGTCCCATTTAAATAACATTGGAAAGATTTTTCATTTCCCCATGACACCAATTTACGTTTAGAAATTTTCATTTCTGATGATTCACTTCGGTAAAGCCAACAAAACCGTACAAGCATACCGAATTGGAAGCTTTTATTCCAATTCTAAGTACCTAAAACATGAGATTATAAGTCCAGAAAAAGCCTCATTTAAATAACATGGGGAAATTCCTCATCCCCTCTTTAGAACCCTCAAAAATTATAAATATTCACATTTGGCAAATTTCCTGTGGGTTTGTCCCGAAAAGCTATAATCATGCCAAATTTAATCATTGTAGCTCTGCAGGAAGTGCTCAATAATTTGAGAGTGTAGAATGGGTCCCATATAAATAACATTGGAAATATTTTTCAGTTCCCCGTAAAACCACTCTAAAGTTGGAATTTTTTTACTTTGGACAGTTTTTCTGTCGGTTTGTCCTGGAAGGCTACTATCATGCCAAATTTCATCATTCTAATCTTGCCGGAAGAGCCTAAACATTTCGGGGTATAGAAGACGTCACATATAAATAACATTGGAAAGATTTTTCATTTCCCCATGAAACCACTTTATGGTTTGAAATTTTCATTTCTGATGATTTACTTAGGTAAAGCTAACAAAAACGTAAAAGCATACCGAATTGGAAGTTTTTATTCCAATTCTAAGTACCTAAAACATGAGATTATAAGTCCAGAAGAAGTCTCATTTAAATAACATGGGAAAATTCTTCATCCTCTCTTCAGACCCCCTAAAAATTAAAAATATTCACTTTTGGCAATTTTCCTGTGGGTTTGTCCCGAAAAGCTATAATCATGCCAAATTTAATCACTGTAGCCTAGCAGAAAATGCTCAATAATTGGAGGGTTAAAACGAAATATATTATAAAAACACTTCGCTTTAGCCTTGATTCGTTTATGTACCTTTAAATCACTACGTTATTATAATAAATATATCAACTACTAATTACTAACCATAAACATTAATTGTGTCCAGATATCGTCGATTTATTCTTCTGTTTTATACGTACATGAAATATCAACAGCAACCATAGCTTTTGTACATATCTTCCAATTTCGTGTGTATAACTCAGTAATGATCTTTCCCATAACAACTAATAATCTTGTCAATAACAAACTGATAGTTTTTGTCATAGTCTTTTCCCATGACAACATGTCCTGTCAATAACAGCGTTCTTTCTTTTAATTACATCTAAGCTATATGCTTAATTATTGCGCCTCTGATCAGTGTTGGTAAAATGGGTACAGATTAATTATAATAGGAATGTATCGCTGTAGGGTGTTAAAGGTGTCTCATATAAATAACATTGGAAATATTTTTCAGTTCCCTATAAAACCACTCTAAAGTTGGATTTTTTTACTTTTGGCAATTTTTTCTGTCGGTTAGTTCTGGAAGGATGCAATCATGTCGAATTTCATCGTTCTAATCTTGCCGGAAGTGCCTAAACATTTTGGGGTATAGAAGACGTACCATATAAATAACATTGGAAAGATATTTCAGTTCCCCATGAATCCACTTTATGTTTAGAAATTTTCATTTCTGATGATTCACTTCGGTAAAGCTGACGAAAACGTACAAGCATACCGAATTTGAAGTTTTTATTACAATTCTAAGTACCTAAATATGAGATAATAGGTCCAGAAAAAGTCTCATTTAAATAACATGGGAAAAATCTTCATCCCCTCTTTAGACCCCCTAAAATTTAAAAATATTCACATTTGGCAATTTTCCTGTGGGTTTGTCTCGAATAGCTATAATCATGTTAAAATTAATCATTGTAGCCCTTTAGGAAGTGCTCAATAATTTGAGGGTGTAAAAGCGTTCCATATAAATAACATTGGAAATATTTTTCAGTTCCCTATAAAACCACTCTAAAGTTGGAATTTTTTTACTATTGACAGTTTTTCTGTCGGTTAGTTCTGGAAGGCTACAATCATGCCAAATTTCATCATTCTAATCTTGCCGCAAGTTCCTAAACATTTTTGGGGTATAGAAGACGTCCCGTATAAATAACATTGGAAAGATTTTTCAGTTCCCCATGAAACCACTTTATATTTAAAAATTTTCATTTCTGATGATTTGCTTCTGATAAGCAAATAAAAACGTAAAAGCATACCGAATTTGAAGTTTTTATTCCCATTTTAAGTACCTAAAACATGAGATGATAGGTCCAGAAAAAGTCTCATTTAAATAACATGGGGAAATCCTTAATCCCCTCTTTAGACCCCCAAAATTAAAAATATTCACTTTTGGCAATTTTCCTGTGGGTTTGTCCAGAAAAGCTATAATCATGTTAAATTTCATCATTGTAGCCCTGTAGGAAGTGCTCAATAATTTGAGGGTGTAAAAGCGTTCCATATAAATAACATTGGAAATATTTTTCAGTTCCCTATAAAACCACTCTAAAGTTGGAATTTTTTTACTTTTGACAGTTTTTCTGTCGGTTAGTCCTGGAAGGCTACAATCATACCAAATTTCATCATTCTAATCTTGCCGGAAGTTCCTAAACAATTTGGGGTATAGAAGACGTCCCATATAAATAACATTGGAAAGATTTTTCATTTCCCCATGACACCAATTTACGTTTAGAAATTTTCATTTATGATGATTCACTTCGGTAAAGCCAACAAAACCGTACAAGCATACCGAATTTGAAGCTTTTATTCCAATTCTAAGTACCTAAAACATGAGATTATAAGTCCAGAAAAAGCCTCATTTAAATAACATGGGGAAATTCCTCATCCCCTCTTTAGAACCCTCAAAAATTATAAATATTCACATTTGGCAAATTTCCTGTGGGTTTGTCCCGAAAAGCTATAATCATGCCAAATTTAATCATTGTAGCTCTGCAGGAAGTGCTCAATAATTTGAGAGTGTAGAATGGGTCCCATATAAATAACATTGGAAATATTTTTCAGTTCCCCGTAAAACCACTCTAAAGTTGGAATTTTTTTACTTTGGACAGTTTTTCTGTCGGTTTGTCCTGGAAGGCTACTATCATGCCAAATTTCATCATTCTAATCTTGCCGGAAGAGCCTAAACATTTCGGGGTATAGAAGACGTCACATATAAATAACATTGGAAAGATTTTTCATTTCCCCATGAAACCACTTTATGGTTTGAAATTTTCATTTCTGATGATTTACTTAGGTAAAGCTAACAAAAACGTAAAAGCATACCGAATTGGAAGTTTTTATTCCAATTCTAAGTACCTAAAACATGAGATTATAAGTCCAGAAGAAGTCTCATTTAAATAACATGGGAAAATTCTTCATCCTCTCTTCAGACCCCCTAAAAATTAAAAATATTCACTTTTGGCAATTTTCCTGTGGGTTTGTCCCGAAAAGCTATAATCATGCCAAATTTAATCACTGTAGCCTAGCAGAAAATGCTCAATAATTTGAGGGTGTTAAAGGTGTCTCATATAAATAACATTGGAAATATTTTTCAGTTCCCTATAAAACCACTCTAAAGTTGGATTTTTTTACTTTTGGCAATTTTTTCTGTCGGTTAGTTCTGGAAGGATGCAATCATGTCGAATTTCATCGTTCTAATCTTGCCGGAAGTGCCTAAACATTTTGGGGTATAGAAGACGTACCATATAATTAACATTGGAAAGATATTTCAGTTCCCCATGAATCCACTTTATGTTTAGAAATTTTCATTTCTGATGATTCACTTCGGTAAAGCTGACGAAAACGTACAAGCATACCGAATTTGAAGTTTTTATTACAATTCTAAGTACCTAAATATGAGATAATAGGTCCAGAAAAAGTCTCATTTAAATAACATGGGAAAAATCTTCATCCCCTCTTTAGACCCCCTAAAATTTAAAAATATTCACATTTGGCAATTTTCCTGTGGGTTTGTCTCGAATAGCTATAATCATGTTAAAATTAATCATTGTAGCCCTTTAGGAAGTGCTCAATAATTTGAGGGTGTAAAAGCGTTCCATATAAATAACATTGGAAATATTTTTCAGTTCCCTATAAAACCACTCTAAAGTTGGAATTTCTTTACTTTTGACAGTTTTTCTGTCGGTTAGTTCTGGAAGGCTACAATCATGCCAAATTTCATCATTCTAATCTTGCCGCAAGTTCATAAACATTTTTGGGGTATAGAAGACGTCCCGTATAAATAACATTGGAAAGATTTTTCAGTTCCCCATGAAACCACTTTATAATTAAAAATTTTCATTTCTGATGATTTGCTTCTGATAAGCAAATGAAAACGTAAAAGCATACCGAATTTGAAGTTTTTATTCCCATTTTAAGTACCTAAAACATGAGATGATAGGTCCAGAAAAAGTCTCATTTAAATAACATAGGGAAATTCTTAATCCCCTCTTTAAACCCCCCAAAAAGTAAAAATATTCACTTTTGGCAATTTTCCTGTGGGTTTGACCAGAAAAGCTATAATCATGTTAAATTTAATCATTGTAGCCCTGCAGGAAGTGCTCAATAATTTGAGGGTGTTAAAGGTGTCCCATATAAATAACATTGGAAATATTTTTCAGTTCCCTATAAAACCACTCTAAAGTTGCAATTTTTTACTTTTGGCAATTTTTCTGTCGGTTAGTCCTAGAAGGGTACAATCATGCCAAATTTCATCATTCTAATCTTGCCGGAAGTGCCTAAACATTTTGGGGTATAGAATAGGTCCCATATAAATAACATTGGAAAGATTTTTCAGTTCCCCATGAAACCACTTTATATTTAAAAATTTTCATTTCTGATGATTTGCTTCTGATAAACAAATGAAAACGTAAAAGCATACCGAATTTGAAGTTTTTATTCCCATTTTAAGTACCTAAAACATGAGATAATAGGTCCAGAAAAAGTCTCATTTAAATAACATGGGAAAAATCTTCATCCCCTCTTTAGACCCCCTAAAAATTAAAAATATTCACATTTGGCAATTTTCCTGTTGGTTTGTCTCGAATAGCTATAATCATGTTAAAATTAATCATTGTAGCCATGTAGGAAGTGCTCTATAATTTGAGGGTGTAAAAGCGTTCCATATAAATAACATTGGAAATATTTTTCAGTTCCCTATAAAACCACTCTAAAGTTGGAATTTTTTTACTTTTGACAGTTTTTCTGTCGGTTAGTCCTGGAAGGCTACAATCATGCCAAATTTCATCATTCTAATCTTGCCGCAAGTGCCTACACATTTTGGGGTATAAAAGACGTCCCTTATTAATAACATTGGAAAGATTTTTCATTTCCCAAAGAAAATACTTTACGTTTAAAAATTTTCATTTCTGATGATTTACTTAGGTAAAGCTGACGAGAACGTACAAGCATACCGAATTTCATCATTCTAATCTTGCCGGAACTGCCTAAACACTTAGGGGTATAGAAGACGTCCCATATAAATAACATTGGAAAGATTTTTCAGTTCCCCATGAAACCATTTTATGCTTAGAAATTTTCATTTCTGATGATTTATTTATATAAAGCTAACGAAAATGTACAAGCATACCGAATCTGAAGTTTTTATTCCAATTCTAAGTACTTAAAACATGAGATTATAAGTCCAGAAAAAGTCTCATTTAAATAACACGGGAAAATTCTTCACCCCCTCTTTAGACCCCTAAAATTAAAAATATTCACATTTGGCAAATTTCCTGTGGGTTTGTCCCGAGAAGCTATAATCATGTTAAATTTAATCATTGTAGCCCTGCAAGAAGTGCTCAATAAATTGAGGGTGTAAAAGTGTTCCATATAAATAACATTGGAAAGATTTTTCAGTTCCCCATGAAACCACTTTATATTTGAAAAATTTCATTTCTGATGATTTACTTCGGATATGCAAATAAAAAGGTAAAAGCATACCGAATTGGAAGTTTTTATTCCAATTCTAAGTTCCTAAAACATGAGATTATAGGTCCAGAAAAAGTATCATTTAAATAACATGGGGAAATTTTTAATCCCCTCTTTAGACCCCCCAAAAAGTAAAAATATTCACTTTTGGCAATTTTCCTGTGGATTTGACCAGAAAAGCTATAATCATGTTAAATTTAATCATTGTAGCCCTGCAGGAAGTGCTCAATAATTTGAGGGTGTTAAAGGTGTCCCATATAAATAACATTGGAAATATTTTTCAGTTCCCTATAAAACCACTCTAAACTTGAAATTTTTTTACTTTTGGCAATTTTTATGTCGGTTAGTCCTGGAAGGCTACAATCATGGCAAATTTCAACATTCTAATCTTGCCGGAAGTGCCTAAGCATTTTGGGGTATAGAAGACGTCCCATATAAATAACATTGGAAACATATTTCAGTTCCCCATGAAACCACTTTATGTTTAGAAATTTTCATTTCTGATGATTCACTTCGGTAAAGCTGACTAAAACGTACAAGCATACCGAATTTGAAGTTTTTATTCCGATTCTAAGTACCTAAATATTAGATAATAGGTTCAGAAAAAGTCTCATTAAAATAACATCGCTAAAATCTTCATCCCCTCTTTAGACACCCTAAAAATTAAAAATATTCACTCTTGGCAATTTTCCTGTGGGTCTGTCCTGAAAAGCTATAATCATGTTAAAATTAATCATTGTAGCCCTGTAGGAAGTGCTCAATAATTTGAGGGTGTAAAAACGTTCCATATAAATAACATTGGAAATATTTTTCAGTTCCCTATAAAACCACTCTAAAGTTGGAATTTTTTACTTTTTGCAATTTTTTCTGTCCGTTAGCCCTGGAAGGCTACAATCATGCCAAATTTCATCATTCCAATCTTGCGGGAAGTTCCTAAACATTTTGGGGTATAGAAGAGGTCCCACATAAATAACATTGGAAAGATTTTTCAGTTCCCCATGAAACCACTTTATATTTAAAAATTTTCATTTCTGATGATTTACTTCGGATATGCAAATAAAAACGTAAAAGCATACCGAATTTGAAGTTTTTATTCCAATTCTAAGTACCTAAAACATGAGATTATAGGTCCAGAAAAAGTCTCATTTAAATAACATGGGAAAATTCTTCATCCCCTCTTTAGACCCCTAAAAATTAAAAATATTCACATTTGGCAATTTTCCTGTGGGCTGGTCCCTAAAAGATATAATCATGTTAATTTAATCATTGTAGCCCTGCAGGAAGTGCTCAATAATTTGAGGGTGTAAAAGGTGTCCCATATAAATAACATTGGAAATATTTTCAGTTCCCTATAAAACCACTCTAAAGTTGGAATTTTTTACTTTTGCAGTTTTTCTGTCCGTTAGTCCTGGAAGGATACAATCATGCCAAATTTCATCATTCTAATCTTGCCGGAAGTGCCTAAACATTTTGGGGTATAGAAGACGTCCCAAATAAATAACATTGGAAAGATTTTTCCGTTCCCCATGATACAACTTTATGTTTAGAAATTTTCATTTCTCATAGTTTACTTAGGTAAATCTAACGAAAACGTACAAGCATAACGAATTTGAAGTTTTTATTCAAATTCTAAGTACCTAACACATGAGATTATATGTCCAGAAAAAGTCTCATTTAAATAACATGGAAAATTCTTCATCCTTTCTTTAGACCCCCTAAAAATTAAAAATATTCACATTTGGCAATTTTACTGTGGGCTTGTCCCGAAAAGCTATAATCATGTTTAATTTAATCATTGTAGCCATGCAGGAAGTGCTCAATAATTTGAGAGTTTAAAAGGTGTCCCAAATAAATAACATTGGAAATATTTTTCAGTTTTCTATAAAACCACTCTAAAGTGGGATTTCTTTGCTTTTGGCATTTTTTCTGTCCGTTAGTCCTGGAAGGATACAATCATGCCAAATTTCATCATTCTTATCTTGCCGGAAGTGCCTAAACATTTTGGGGTATAGAAGACGTCCCAAATAAATAACATTGGAAAGATTTTTCCGTTCCCCATGATACAACTTTATGTTTAAAAATTTTCATTTCTGATGATTCACTTAGGTAAACCTAAGGAAAACGTACAAGCATACCGAATCTGAAGTTTTTATTCCAATTCTAAGTACCTAAAACATGAGATTATAAGTCCAAAAAAAGTCTCATTTAAATAACATGGGGAAATTCTTAATCCCCTCTTTAGACCCCCCAAAAAGTAAAAATATTCACTTTTGGCAATTTTCCTGTGGATTTGTCCAGAAAAGCTATAATCATGTTAAATTTAATCATTGTAGCTCTGCAGGAAGTGCTCAATAATTTGAGGGTGTAAAAGTGTTCCATATAAATAACATTGGAAATATTTTTCAGTTCCCTATAAAACCACTCAAGCTTGATTTTTTTTTACTTTTGGCAATTTTTCTGTCGGTTAGTCCTGGAAGGATACAATCATGCCAAAATTCATCATTCTAATCTGGCCGGAAGTGCCTAAAAATTTTGGGGTATAGAAGACGTCCCATATAAATAACATTGGAAAGATTTTTCAGTTCCCCATGAAACCAATTTATGGTTAGAAATTTTCATTTCTGATGATTTACTTAGGTAAAGCTAACGAAAACGTACAAGCATACCGAATTTGAAGTTCTTATTCCAATTCTAAGTACCTAAAACATGAGATTATAGGTCCAGAAAAAGTCTCATTTAAATAACATGGGAAAATTCTTCATCCTTTCTTTAGACCCACTAAAAATTAAAAATATTCACATTTGGCACTTTTACTGTGGGCTTGTCCCGAAAAGCTATAATCATGTTAAATTTAATCATTGTAGCCCTGCAGGAAGTGCTCAATAATTTGAGGGTGTAAAAGTGTTCCATATAAATAACATTGGAAATATTTTTCAGTTCCCTATAAAACCACTCTAAACTTGATTTATTTTACTTTTGGCAATTTTTCTGTCGGTTTGTCCTGGAAGGCTACAATCATGGCAAATTTCAACATTCTAATCTAGCCGGAAGTGCCTAAGCATTTTGGGGTATAGAAGAAGTCCCATATAAATAATATTGGAAAGCTTTTTCATTTCCCCATGACACCAATTTACGTTTAGAAATTTTCATTTCTGATGATTCACTTAGGTAAAGCTAACGAGAACGTACAAGCATGCCGAATTTAAGTTTTTATTCCAATTCTAAGTATCTAAAACATGAGATTATAGGTCTTGAAAAAGTCTCTTTAAATAACATGGGAAAATTCTTCATCTCCTCTTTAGACCCCCCCAAAATTAAAAATATTCACATTTGGGAAATTACCTGTGGGTTTGTCCCGAAAAGCTATAATAATGCCAAATTTAATCATTGTAGCTCTGCAGGAAGTGCTCAATAATTTGAGGGTGTAAAAGGTGTCCCATATAAATAACATTGGAAATATTTTTCAGTTGCCTATAAAACCACTCTAAAGTTGGAATTTTTTACTTTTGGCAATTTTTCTGTCGGTTAGTCCTGGAAGGCTACAATCATGCCAAATTTCAACATTCTAATCTTGCCGGAAGTGCCTAAGCATTTTGGGGTATAGAAGACGTCCCATATAAATAACATTGGAAAGATATTTCAGTTCCCCATGAAACCACTTTATGTTTAGAAATTTTCATTTCTGATGATTCACTTCGGTAAAGCTGACGAGAACGTACAAGCATACCGAATTTCATCATTCTAATCTTGCCGGAACTGCCTAAACACTTAGGGGTATAGAAGACGTCCCATATAAATAACATTGGAAAGATTTTTCAGTTCCCCATGAAACCATTTTATGCTTAGAAATTTTCATTTCTGATGATTTACTTATATAAAGCTAACGAAAATGTACAAGCATACCGAATCTGAAGTTTTTATTCCAATTCTAAGTACTTAAAACATGAGATTATAAGTCCAGAAAAAGTCTCATTTAAATAACACGGGAAAATTCTTCACCCCCTCTTTAGACCCCTAAAATTAAAAATATTCACATTTGGCAAATTTCCTGTGGGTTTGTCCCGAGAAGCTATAATCATGTTAAATTTTATCATTGTAGCCCTGCAAGAAGTGCTCAATAAATTGAGGGTGTAAAAGTGTTCCATATAAATAACATTGGAAAGATTTTTCAGTTCCCCATGAAACCACTTTATATTTGAAAAATTTCATTTCTGATGATTTACTTCGGATATGCAAATAAAAAGGTAAAAGCATACCGAATTGGAAGTTTTTATTCCAATTCTAAGTTCCTAAAACATGAGATTATAGGTCCAGAAAAAGTCTCATTTAAATAACATGGGGAAATTTTTAATCCCCTCTTTAGACCCCCCAAAAAGTAAAAATATTCACTTTTGGCAATTTTCCTGTGGATTTGACCAGAAAAGCTATAATCATGTTAAATTTAATCATTGTAGCCCTGCAGGAAGTGCTCAATAATTTGAGGGTGTTAAAGGTGTCCCATATAAATAACATTGGAAATATTTTTCAGTTCCCTATAAAACCACTCTAAACTTGAAATTTTTTTACTTTTGGCAATTTTTATGTCGGTTAGTCCTGGAAGGCTACAATCATGGCAAATTTCAACATTCTAATCTTGCCGGAAGTGCCTAAGCATTTTGGGGTATAGAAGACGTCCCATATAAATAACATTGGAAACATATTTCAGTTCCCCATGAAACCACTTTATGTTTAGAAATTTTCATTTCTGATGATTCACTTCGGTAAAGCTGACTAAAACGTACAAGCATACCGAATTTGAAGTTTTTATTCCGATTCTAAGTACCTAAATATTAGATAATAGGTTCAGAAAAAGTCTCATTAAAATAACATCGGTAAAATCTTCATCCCCTCTTTAGACACCCTAAAAATTAAAAATATTCACTCTTGGCAATTTTCCTGTGGGTCTGTCCTGAAAAGCTATAATCATGTTAAAATTAATCATTGTAGCCCTGTAGGAAGTGCTCAATAATTTGAGGGTGTAAAAACGTTCCATATAAATAACATTGGAAATATTTTTCAGTTCCCTATAAAACCACTCTAAAGTTGGAATTTTTTACTTTTTGCAATTTTTTCTGTCCGTTAGCCCTGGAAGGCTATAATCATGCCAAATTTCATCATTCCAATCTTGCGGGAAGTTCCTAAACATTTTGGGGTATAGAAGAGGTCCCATATAAATAACATTGGAAAGATTTTTCAGTTCCCCATGAAACCACTTTATATTTAAAAATTTTCATTTCTGATGATTTACTTCGGATATGCAAATAAAAACGTAAAAGCATACCGAATTGGAAGTTTTTATTCCAATTCTAAGTACCTAAAACATGAGATTATAAGTCCAGAAAAAGTCTCATTTAAATAACATGGGGAAATTCTTAATCCCCTCTTTAGACCCCCCAAAAAGTAAAAATATTCACTTTTGGCAATTTTCCTGTGGATTTGTCCAGAAAAGCTATAATCATGTTAAATTTAATCATTGTAGCCCTGCGGGAAGTGCTCAATAAATTGAGGGTGTAAAAGTGTTCCATATAAATAACATTGGAAATATTTTTCAGTTCACTATAAAACCACTCTAAACTAGAAATTTTTTTACTTTTGGCAATTTTTATGTCGGTTAGTCCTGGAAGGCTACAATCATGCCAAATTTCAACATTCTAATCTTGCCGGAAGTGCCTAAGCATTTTGGGGTATAGAAGACGTCCCATATAAATAACATTGGAAAGATTTTTCAGTTCCCCATGAAACCACTTTACGTTCAGAAATTTTCATTTCTGACGATTTACTAAGGTAATGCTAACGAAAACGTACAAGCATACCGAATTTGAAGCTTTTATTCCAATTCTAAGTACCTAAAACACGAGATTATATGTCCAGAAAAAGTCTCATTTAAATAACACGGGAAAATTCTTCACCCCCTCTTTAGACCCCTAAAATTAATAATGTTGGCAATTTTCCTGTGGGTTTGTCCCGGAAAACTATAATCATGGCAAATTTAATCATTGTAGCCCTGGAGGAAGTGCTCAAAATTTTGAGGGTGTAAAAGGTGTCCCATATAAATATTATTGAAAATATTTTTCAGTTCCCTATAAAACAACTCTAAAATTGCAATTTTTTTACTTTTGGCAATTTTTCTGTCGGTTAGTCCTGGAAGGACACAATCATGCCAAATCTCATCATTCTAATCTTTACGGAATTGCCTAAACATTTTGGGGTATAGAAGACGTCTCATATAAGTAACATTGGAAAGATTTTCAGTTCCCAATGAAACAACTTATGATTAGAAATTTTCATTTCTGATGATTCACTTCGGTATAGCTGACGAAAACGTACAAGCATACAGAATTTGAAGTTTTTATTCCAATTCTAAGTATCTAAAACATGAGATTATATGTCCAGAAAAAGTCTCATTTAAATAACATGGGGAAATTCTTCATCCTCTCTTCGGACCCCCTAAAAATTAAAAATATTCAGTTTTCGCAATTTTCCTGTGGGTTTGTCCCGAAAAGCTATAATCATGCCAAATTTACTCATTGTAGCCCTTCAGGAAATGATCAATAATTTGAGGTTGTTAAAGGTGTCCCATATAAATAACATTGGAAATATTTTTCAGTTCCCTATAAAACAACTCTAAAATTGCAATTTTTTTACTTTTGGCAATTTTTCTGTCGGTTAGTCCTGGAAGGATACAATCATGCCGAATTTCATCATTCTAATCTTGCCGGAACTGCCTAAACATTTAGGGGTATAGAAGACGTCCCATATAAATAACATTGGAAAGATTTTTCAGTTCCCCATGAAACCATTTTATGCTTAGAAATTTTCATTTCTGATGATTTACTTATATAAAGCTAACGAAAATGTACAAGCATACCGAATCTGAAGTTTTTATTCCAATTCTAAGTACTTAAAACATGAGATTATAAGTCCAGAAAAAGTCTCATTTAAATAACACGGGAAAATTCTTCACCCCCTCTTTAGACCCCTAAAATTAAAAATATTCACATTTGGCAAATTTTCTGTGGGTTTGTTCCGAGAAGCTATAATCATGTTAAATTTAATCATTGTAGCCCTGCAAGAAGTGCTCAATAAATTGAGGGTGTAAAAGTGTTCCATATAAATAACATTGGAAAGATTTTTCAGTTCCCCATGAAACCACTTTATATTTGAAAAATTTCATTTCAGATGATTTACTTCGGATATGCAAATAAAAACGTAAAAGAATACCGAATTGGAAGTTTTTATTCCAATTCTAAGTACCTAAAACATGAGATTATAGGTCCAGAAAAAGTCTCATTTAAATAACATGGGGAAATTCTTAATCCCCTCTTTAGACCCCCCAAAAAGTAAAAATATTCACTTTTGGCAATTTTCCTGTGGATTTGACCAGAAAAGCTATAATCATGTTAAATTTAATCATTGTAGCCCTGCAGGAAGTGCTCAATAATTTGAGGGTGTTAAAGGTGTCCCATATAAATAACATTGGAAATATTTTTCAGTTCCCTATAAAACCACTCTAAACTTGAATTTTTTTTACTTTTGGCAATTTTTATGTCGGTTAGTCCTGGAAGGCTACAATCATGGCAAATTTCAACATTCTAATCTTGCCGGAAGTGCCTAAGCATTTTGGGGTATATAAGACGTCCCATATAAATAACATTGGAAAGATATTTCAGTTCCCCATGAAACCACTTTATGTTTAGAAATTTTCATTTCTGATGATTCACTTCGGTAAAGCTGACTAAAACGTACAAGCATACCGAATTTGAAGTTTTTATTCCGATTCTAAGTACCTAAATATGAGATAATAGGTCCAGAAAAAGTCTCATTAAAATAACATCGGTAAAATCTTCATCCCCTCTTTAGACACCCTAAAAATTAAAAATATTCACTCTTGGCAATTTTCCTGTGGGTCTGTCCTGAAAAGCTATAATCATGTTAAAATTAATCATTGTAGCCCTGTAGGAAGTGCTCAATAATTTGAGGGTGTAAAAGCGTTCCATATAAATAACATTGGAAATATTTTTCAGTTCCCTATAAAACCACTCTAAAGTTGGAATTTTTTACTTTTTGCAATTTTTTCTGTCCGTTAGTCCTGGAAGGCTACAATCATGCCAAATTTCATCATTCTAATCTTGCCGGAAGTTCCTAAACATTTTGGGGTTTGGAAGAGGTCCCATATAAATAACATTGGAAAGATTTTTCAGTTCCCCATGAAACCACTTTATATTTAAAAATTTTCATTTCTGATGATTTACTTCGGATATGCAAATAAAAACGTAAAAGCATACCGAATTGGAAGTTTCTATTCCAAATCTAAGTACCTAAAACATGAGATTATAAGTCCAGAAAAAGTCTCATTTAAATAACATGGGGAAATTCTTAATCCCCTCTTTAGACCCCCCAAAAAGTAAAAATATTCACTTTTGGCAATTTCCTGTGGATATGTCCAGAAAAGCTATAATCATGTTAAATTTAATCATTGTAGCCCTGCGGGAAGTGCTCAATAAATTGAGGGTGTAAAAGTGTTCCATATAAATAACATTGGAAATATTTTTCAGTTCACTATAAAACCACTCTAAACTTGAAATTTTTTTACTTTTGGCAATTTTTATGTCGGTTAGTCCTGGAAGGCTACGATCATGCCAAATTTCAACATTCTAATCTTGCCGGAAGTGCCTAAGCATTTTGGGGTATAGAAGACGTCCCATATAAATAACATTGGAAAGATATTTCAGTTCCCCATGAAACCACTTTATGTTTAGAAATTTTCATTTCTGATGATTCACTTCGGTAAAGCTGACGAGAACGTACAAGCATACCGAATTTGAAGTTTTTATTCCAATTCTAAGTACCTAAATATGAGATAATAGATCCAGAAAAAGTCTCATTTAAATAACATGGGAAAATTCTTCATCCCCTCTTTAGACACCCTAAAAATTAAAAATATTCACTTTTGGCAATTTTCCTGTGTTTTTGTCCCGAAAAGCTATAATCATGTTAAAATTAATCATTTTAGCCCTGTAGGAAGTGCTCAATAATTTGAGGGTGTAAAAGCGTTCCATATAAATAACATTGGAAATATTTTTCAGTTCCCTATAAAACCACTCTAAAGTTGAATTTTTTACTTTTTGCAATTTTTTCTGTCCGTTAGTCCTGGAAGGCTACAATCATGCCAAATTTCATCATTCTAATCTTGCCGGAAGTTCCTAAACATTTTGGGGTATAGAAGACGTCCCATATAAATAACATTGGAAATGTTTTTCATTTCCCCATGACACCAATTTACGTTTAGAAATTTTCATTTCTGATGATTCACTTAGGTAAAGCTAACGAAAACGTACAAGCATACCGAATTTGAAGTTTTTATTCCAATTCTAAGTACCTAAAACATGAGATTATAGGTCCAGAAAAAGTTTCATTTAAATAACATGGGAAAATTCTTCATCCCCTCTTTAGACCCCTAAAAATTAAAAATATTCACTTTTGGCAATTTTCCTGTGGGCTGGTCCCTAAAAGATATAATCATGTTAATTTAATCATTGTAGCCCTGCAGGAAGTGCTCAATAATTTGAGGGTGTAAAAAGTGTCCCATATAAATAACATTGGAAATATTTTCAGTTCCCTATAAAACCACTCTAAAGTTGGAATTTTTTACTTTTGCAATTTTTCTGTCCGTTAGTCCTGGAAGGATACAATCATGCCAAATTTCATCATTCTAATCTTGCCGGAAGTGCCTAAACATTTTGGGGTATAGAAGACGTCCCAAATAAATAACATTGGAAAGATTTTTCCGTTCCCCATGATACAACTTTATGTTTAGAAATTTTCATTTCTCATAGTTTACTTAGGTAAATCTAACGAAAACGTACAAGCATACCGAATTTGAAGTTTTTATTCAAATTCTAGGTACCTAACACATGAGATTATATGTCCAGAAAAAGTCGCATTTAAATACACAGGAAAAATTTTTCATCCCCTCTTTAGAGTCCCCAAAAATTAAAAATATTCACTTTTGGCAATTTTCTCTGGGTCTGTCCTGAAAAGCTATAATCATGTTAAATTTAATCATTGTAGCCCTGCAGGAAGTGCTCAATAATTTGAGGATGTAAAAGTGTTCCATATAAATAACATTGGAAATATTTTTCAGTTCCCTCTAAAACCACTCTAAAGTTGGAATTTTCTAACTTTTGGCAATTTGTCTTTCGGTTAGTCTTGGAAGACTACAATCATGCCAAATTTCATCATTCTAATCTTCCCGGAAGAGCCTAAACATTTTCGGGTAGAGAAGACGTCCCATATAAATAACATTGGAAAGATTTTTCAGTTCCTCATGAAACCACTTTATGGTTAGAAATTTTCATTTCTGATGATTGACTTCGGTAAACCTAACGAAAACGTACAAGCATACCGAATTTGAAGTTTTTATTCCAATTCTAACTACCTGGAACATGAGCTTATAGGTCCAATAATTCTCATTTAAATAACATGGGAAAATTTTTTATCCCCTCTTTAGACCCCCTAAAAATTAAAAATGTTCACTATTGGCAATTTTCCTGCGGGTTTGTCCCGAAAAGCTATAATCATGCCAAATTTAATCATTGTAGCCCTGAAAAAAGTGCTCAATAATTTGAGGGTGTAAAAGGTGTCCCATTTAAATAATATTTTAAATATTTTTCAGTTTCCTATAAAACCACTCTAAATTTGGAATTTTTTACTTTTAACAATTTTTCTGTCGGTTAGTCCTGGAAGGCTACAATCATGCCAAATTTCATCATTCCAATCTTGCCGGAAGTGCCTCAACATTTTGGGGTATAGAAGACGTCCCATATAAATAACATTGGAAAGAATTTTCATTTCCCCATGACACCAATTTACGTTTAGAAATTTTCATTTCTGATGATTCACTTAGGTAAAGCTAACGAAAACGTAAAAGCATACCGAATTTGAAGTTTTTATTCCAATTCTAAGTACCTAAAACATGAGATTATAGGTCCAGAAAAAATTATCATTTAAATAACATGGGAAAATTCTTCATCCCCTCTTTAGACCCCCAAAAAATCAAAATATTCACATTTGGCAAATTTCCTGTGGGTTTGTCCCGAAAAGCTATTATCATGCCAAATTTAATCATTGTAGCTCTGCAGGAATTGCTCAATAATTTGAGGGTGTAAAAGCGTTCCATATAAATAACATTGGAAATATTTTTCAGTTCCCTATAAAACCACTCTAAAGTTGGAATTTTTTACTTTTTGCAATTTTTTCTGTCCGTTAGTCCTGGAAGGCTACAATCATGCCAAATTTCATCATTCTAATCTTGCCGGAAGTTCCTAAACATTTTGGGGTTTGGAAGAGGTCCCATATAAATAACATTGGAAAGATTTTTCAGTTCCCCATGAAACCACTTTATATTTAAAAATTTTCATTTCTGATGATTTACTTCGTATATGCAAATAAAAACGTAAAAGCATTCCGAATTGGAAGTTTTTATTCCAAATCTAAGTACCTAAAACATGAGATTATAAGTCCAGAAAAAGTCTCATTTAAATAACATGGGGAAATTCTTAATCCCCTCTTTAGACCCCCCAAAAAGTAAAAATATTCACTTTTGGCAATTTTCCTGTGGATTTGTCCAGAAAAGCTATAATCATGTTAAATTTAATCATTGTAGCCCTGCGGGAAGTGCTCAATAAATTGAGGGTGTAAAAGTGTTCCATATAAATAACATTGGAAATATTTTTCAGTTCACTATAAAACCACTCTAAACTTGAAATTTTTTTACTTTTGGCAATTTTTATGTCGGTTAGTCCTGGAAGGCTACAATCATGCCAAATTTCAACATTCTAATCTTGCCGGAAGTGCCTAAGCATTTTGGGGTATAGAAGACGTCCCATATAAATAACATTGGAAAGATATTTCAGTTCCCCATGAAACCACTTTATGTTTAGAAATTTTCATTTCTGATGATTCACTTCGGTAAAGCTGACGAGAACGTACAAGCATACCGAATTTGAAGTTTTTATTCCAATTCTAAGTACCTAAATATGAGATAATAGGTCCAGAAAAAGTCTCATTTAAATAACATGGGAAAATTCTTCATCCCCTCTTTAGACACCCTAAAAATTAAAAATATTCACTTTTGTCAATTTTCCTGTGGGTTTGTCCCGAAAAGCTATAATCATGTTAAAATTAATCATTTTAGCCCTGTAGGAAGTGCTCAATAATTTGAGGTTGTAAAAGCGTTCCATATAAATAACATTGGAAATATTTTTCAGTTCCCTATAAAACCACTCTAAAGTTTGAATTTTTTACTTTTTGCAATTTTTTCTGTCCGTTAGTCCTGGAAGGCTACAATCATGCCAAATTTCATCATTCTAATCTTGCCGGAAGTTCCTAAACATTTTGGGGTATAGAAGACGTCCCATATAAATAACATTGGAAATGTTTTTCATTTCCCCATGACACCAATTTACGTTTAGAAATTTTCATTTCTGATGATTCACTTAGGTAAAGCTAACGAAAACGTACAAGCATACCGAATTTGAAGTTTTTATTCCAATTCTAAGTACCTAAAACATGAGATTATAGGTCCAGAAAAAGTTTCATTTAAATAACATGGGAAAATTCTTCATCCCCTCTTTAGACCCCTAAAAATTAAAAATATTCACATTTGGCAATTTTCCTGTGGGCTGGTCCCTAAAAGATATAATCATGTTAATTTAATCATTGTAGCCCTGCAGGAAGTGCTCAATAATTTGAGGGTGTAAAAGGTGTCCCATATAAATAACATTGGAAATATTTTCAGTTCCCTATAAAACCACTCTAAAGGTGGAATTTTTTACTTTTGCAATTTTTCTGTCCGTTAGTCCTGGAAGGATACAATCATGCCAAATTTCATCATTCTAATCTTGCCGGAAGTGCCTAAACATTTTGGGGTATAGAAGACGTCCCAAATAAATAACATTGGAAAGATTTTTCCGTTCCCCATGATACAACTTTATGTTTAGAAATTTTCATTTCTCATAGTTTACTTAGGTAAATCTAACGAAAACGTACAAGCATACCGAATTTGAAGTTTTTATTCAAATTCTAAGTACCTAACACATGAGATTATATGTCCAGAAAAAGTCTCATTTAAATACACAGGAAAAATTTTTCATCCCCTCTTTACAGTACCCAAAAATTAAAAATATTCACTTTTGGCAATTTTCTCTGGGTCTGTCCTGAAAAGCTATAATCATGTTAAATTTAATCATTGTAGCCCTGCAGGAAGTGCTCAATAATTTGAGGATGTAAAAGTGTTCCATATAAATAACATTGGAAATATTTTTCAGTTCCCTCTAAAACCACTCTAAAGTTGGAATTTTCTTACTTTTGGCAATTTGTCTTTCGGTTAGTCCTGGAAGACTACAATCATGCCAAATTTCATCATTCTAATCTTCCCGGAAGAGCCTAAACATTTTCGGGTAGAGAAGACGTCCCATATAAATAACATTGGAAAGATTTTTCAGTTTCTCATGAAACCACTTTATGGTTAGAAATTTTCATTTCTGATGATTGACTTCGGTAAACCTAACGAAAACGTACAAGCATACCGAATTTGAAGTTTTTATTCCAATTCTAACTACCTGGAACATGAGCTTATAGGTCCAATAATTCTCATTTAAATAACATGGGAAAATGTTTTATCCCCTCTTTAGACCCCCTAAAAATTAAAAATGTTCACTATTGGCAATTTTCCTGCGGGTTTGTCCCGAAAAGCTATAATCATGCCAAATTTAATCATTGTAGCTTTGCCCGGAAGTGCCTCAACATTTTGGGGTATAGAAGACGTCCCATATAAATAACATTGGAAAGAATTTTCAGTTTTCCATGAAGCCACTTTACGTTTAGAAATTTTCATTTCTGATGATTCACTTAGGTAAAGCCAACAAAACCGTAAAGCATACCGAATTTGAAGCTTTTATACCCATTCTAAGTACCTAAAAGATGATATTATAAGTCCAGAAAAAGGCTAATTTAAATAACATGGGGAAATTCTTCATCCCCTCTTTAGAACCCTCAAAAAGTATAAATATTCATTTTTGGCAATTTTCCTGTGGATTTGTCCCGAAAAGCTATTATCATGCCAAATTTAATCATTGTAGCTTTGCAGGATGTGCTCAATAATTTGAAGGTGTAAAAGGTGTTCCATATAAATAACATTGGAAATATTTTTCAGTTCCCTATAAAACCACTCTAATTTGGAATTTTTTACTTTTGGCAATCTTTCTGTCAGTTAGTCCTGGAAGGCTAAAATCATGCCAAATTTCATCATTCTAATCTTGTCGGAAGTGCCTAAACATTTTGGGGTATAGAAAACTTTCCATATAAATAACATTGGAAATATTTTTCAGTTCCCCATGAAACCACTTTATATTTAGAAATTTTCATTTCTGATGATTTACTTCGGATAAGCAAATGAAAACGCAAAAGCATACCGAATTTGAAGTTTTTATTCCAATTCTAAGTACCTAAAACATGAGATTATAGGTCCAGAAAAAGTCTCATTTAAATAACATGGGGAAATTCTTAATCCCCTCTTTACACCCCCCAAAATTAAAAATATTCACTTTTGGCAATTTTCCTGTGGTTTTTTCCAGAAAAGCTATAATCACGTTAAATTTAATCATTGTAGCCCTGCAGCAAGTGCTCAATAATTTGAGGGTGTAAAAGTGTTTCATATAAAAAACATTGGAAATATTTTTCATTTCCCTATAAAACCACTCTAAACTTGAAATTTTTTTACTTTTGGCAATTTGTCTGTCGGTTAGTCCTGGAAGGCTACAATCATGCCAAATTTCAACATTCTAATCTTGCCGGAAGTGCCTAAGAATTTTTGGGTATAGATGACGTCCCATATAAATAACATTGGAAATATTTTTCATTTCCCCATGACACCAATTTACGTTTAGAAATTTTCATTTCTGATGATTCACTTAGGTAAAGCTAACGAAAACGTAAAAGCATACCGAATTTGAAGTTTTTATTCCAATTCTAAGTACCTAAAACATGAGATTATAAGTCCAAAAAATATTATCATTTAAATAACATGGGAAAATTCTTCATCCCCTCTTTAGACCCCCAAAAAATCAAAATATTCACATTTGGCAAATTTCCTGTGGGTTTGTCCCGAAAAGCTATAATCATGCCAAATTTAATCATTGTAGCTCTGCAGGAATTGCTCAATAATTTAAGGTTGTAAAAAGTGTCTCATATAAATAACATTGGAAATATTTTTCAGTTCCCTGTAAAACCACTCTAAAGTTGGAATTTTTTACTTTTGGCAATTTTTCTTTCGGTTAGTCCTGGAGGGCTACAATCATGTCAAATTTCAAAATTCTAATCTTGCCGGAAGTGCCTAAGCATTTTGGGGTATAGAAGACGTCCCATGTAAATAACATTGGAAAAATTTTTCATTAGCCCATGACACCAATTTACGTTTAGAAATTTTCATTTCTGATGATTCACTTAGGTAAAGCTAACGAAAACGTACAAGCATACCGAATTTGAAGTTTTTATTCCAATTCTAAGTACCTAAAACATGAGATTATAGGTCCAGAAAATATTATCATTTAAATAACATGGGAAAATTCTTCATCCCCTCTTTAGACCCCCAAAAAATCAAAATATTCACATTTGGCAAATTTCCTGTGGGTTTGTCCCGAAAAGCTATAATCATGCCAAATTTAATCATTGTAGCTCTGCAGGAATTGCTCAATAATTTAAGGTTGTAAAAAGTGTCTCATATAAATAACATTGGAAATATTTTTCAGTTCCCTGTAAAACCACTCTAAAGTTGGAATTTTTTACTTTTGGCAATTTTTCTTTCGGTTAGTCCTGGAGGGCTACAATCATGTCAAATTTCAAAATTCTAATCTTGCCGGAAGTGCCTCAACATTTTGGGGTATAGAAGACGTCCCATATAAATAACATTGGAAAGAATTTTCAGTTTTCCATGAAGCCACTTTACGTTTAGAAATTTTCATTTCTGATGATTCACTTAGGTAAAGCCAACAAAACCGTACATAAGGTTGTAAAAAGTGTCTCATATAAATAACATTGGAAATATTTTTCAGTTCCCTGTAAAACCACTCTAAAGTTGGAATTTTTTACCTTTGGCAATTTTTCTTTCGGTTAGTCCTGGAGGGCTACAATCATGTCAAATTTCAAAATTCTAATCTTGCCGGAAGTGCCTAAGCATTTTGGGGTATAGAAGACGTCCCATGTAAATAACATTGGAAAAATTTTTCATTAGCCCATGACACCAATTTACGTTTAGAAATTTTCATTTCTGATGATTCACTTAGGTAAAGCTAACGAAAACGTACAAGCATACCGAATTTGAAGCTTTTATACCCATTCTAAGTACCTAAAAGATGATATTATAAGTCCAGAAAAAGGCTAATTTAAATAACATGGGGAAATTCTTCATCCCCTCTTTAGAACCCTCAAAAAGTATAAATATTCATTTTTGGCAATTTTCCTGTGGATTTGTCCCGAAAAGCTATTATCATGCCAAATTTAATCATTGTAGCTTTGCAGGATGTGCTCAATAATTTGAAGGTGTAAAAGGTGTTCCATATAAATAACATTGGAAATATTTTTCAGTTCCCTATAAAACCACTCTAATTTGGAATTTTTTACTTTTGGCAATCTTTCTGTCGGTTAGTCCTGGAAGGATAAAATCATGCCAAATTTCATCATTCTAATCTTGTCGGAAGTGCCTAAACATTTTGGGGTATAGAAAACGTTCCATATAAATAACATTGGAAATATTTTTCAGTTCCCCATGAAACCACTTTATATTTAGAAATTTTCATTTCTGATGATTTACTTCGGATAAGCAAATGAAAACGCAAAAGCATGCCGAATTTGAAGTTTTTATTCCAATTCTAAGTACCTAAAACATGAGATTATAGGTCCAGAAAAAGTCTCATTTAAATAACATGGGGAAATTCTTAATCCCCTCTTTACACCCCCCAAAATTAAAAATATTCACTTTTGGCAATTTTCCTGTGGGTTTTTCCAGAAAAGCTATAATCACGTTAAATTTAATCATTGTAGCCCTGCAGCAAGTGCTCAATAATTTGAGGGTGTAAAAGTGTTCCATATAAAAAACATTGGAAATATTTTTCATTTCCCTATAAAACCACTCTAAACTTGAAATTTTTTTACTTTTGGCAATTTGTCTGTCGGTTAGTCCTGGAAGGCTACAATCATGCCAAATTTCAACATTCTAATCTTGCCGGAAGTGCCTAAGAATTTTGGGGTATAGATGACGTCCCATATAAATAACATTGGAAATATTTTTCATTTCCCCATGACACCAATTTACGTTTAGAAATTTTCATTTCTGATGATTCACTTAGGTAAAGCTAACGAAAACGTAAAAGCATACCGAATTTGAAGTTTTTATTCCAATTCTAAGTACCTAAAACATGAGATTATAGGTCCAGAAAATATTATCATTTAAATAACATGGGAAAATTCTTCATCCCCTCTTTAGACCCCCAAAAAATCAAAATATTCACATTTGGCAAATTTCCTGTGGGTTTGTCCCGAAAAGCTATAATCATGCCAAATTTAATCATTGTAGCTCTGCAGGAATTGCTCAATAATTTAAGGTTGTAAAAAGTGTCTCATATAAATAACATTGGAAATATTTTTCAGTTCCCTGTAAAACCACTCTAAAGTTGGAATTTTTTACTTTTGGCAATTTTTCTTTCGGTTAGTCTTGGAGGGCTACAATCATGTCAAATTTCAAAATTCTAATCTTGCCGGAAGTGCCTAAGCATTTTGGGGTATATAAGACGTCCCATGTAAATAACATTGGAAAAATTTTTCATTAGCCCATGACACCTATTTACGTTTAGAAATTTTCATTTCTGATGATTCACTTAGGTAAAGCTAACGAAAACGTACAAGCATACCGAATTTGAAGTTTTTATTCCAGTTCTAAGTACCTAAAATATGAGATTATATGTCCAGAAAAAGTCTCATTTAAATAACATGGGAAAATTCTTCATCCTCTCCTCAGACCCCCTAAAAATTAAAAATATTCACTTTTGGCAATTTTCCTGTGGGTTTGTCCCGAAAAGCTATAATCAAGCCAAATTTAATCATTGTAGCCTTGCAGAAAATGCTCAATAATTGGAGGGTGTTAAAAATGTCCCATGTAAATAACATTGGAAAGATTTTTCATTTCCCCATGACACCAATTTACGTTTAGAAATTTTCATTTCTGATGATTCACTTAGGTAAAGATAACAAAACCGTACAAGCATGCCGAATTTGAAACTTTTATTCCAATTCTAAGTACCTAAAACATGAGATTATAAGTCCAGAAACATCCTCTTTTAAATAACATGGGGAAATTCTTCATCCCCTCTTTAGACCCACAAATATAAAAATATTCACTTTTGGCAATTTTCCTGTGCGTTTCTCCAGAAAAGCTATAATCATGTTAAATTTAATCATTGTAGCCCTGCAGGAAGTGCTCAATAATTTGAGGGTGTAAAAGTGTTCCATATAAATAACATTGGAAATATTTTTCAGTTCCCTATAAAACCACTCTAAACTTGATTTTTTTTACTTTTGGTAATTTTTCTGTCGGTTAGTCCTGGAAGGCTACAATCATGCCAAATTTCAACATTCTAATCTTGCCGGAAGTGCCTAAGCATTTTGGGGTATAGAAGACGTCCCATATAAATAACATTGGAAAGCTTTTTCATCTCCCCATGACACCAATTTTCGTTTAGAAATTTTCATTTCTGATGATTCACTTAGGTAAAGCTAACGAAAACGTACAAGCATACGGAATTTGAAGTTTTTAGTTCAATTCTAAGTACCTAAAACATGAGATTATAAGTCCAGAAACATCCTCTTTTAAATAACATGGGGAAATTCTTCATCCCCTCTTTAGACCCACAAATATAAAAAAATTTCACTTTTGGCAATTTTCCTGTGGGTTTCTCCAGAAAAGCTATAATCATCTTAAATTTAATCATTGTAGCCCTGCAGGAAGTGCTCAAGAATTTGAGGGTGTAAAAGTGTTCCATATAAATAACATTGGAAATATTTTTCAGTTCCCTATAAAACCACTCTAAAGTTGGAATTTTTTACTTTTTGCAATTTTTTCTGTCCGTTAGTCCTGGAAGGCTACAATCATGCCAAATTTCATCATTCTAATCTTGCCGGAAGTTCCTAAACATTTTGGGGTATAGAAGAGGTCCCATATAAATAACATTGGAAAGATTTTTCAGTTCCCCATGAAACCACTTTATATTTAAAAATTTTCATTTCTGATGATTTACTTCGGATATGCAAATAAAAACGTAAACGCATACCGAATTGGAAGTTTTTATTCCAATTCTAAGTACCTAAAACATGAGATTATAAGTCCAGAAAAAGTCTCATTTAAATAACATGGGGAAATTCTTAATCCCCTCTTTACACCCCCCAAAAAGTAAAATTATTCACTTTTGGCAATTTTCCTGTGGATTTGTCCAGAAAAGCTATAATCATGTTAAATTTAATCATTGTAGCCCTGCGGGAAGTGCTCAATAAATTGAGGGTGTAAAAGTGTTCCATATAAATAACATTCGAAATATTTTTCAGTTCACTATAAAACCACTCTAAACTAGAAATTTTTTTACTTTTGGCAATTTTTATGTCGGTTAGTCCTGGAAGGCTACAATCATGCCAAATTTCAACATTCTAATCTTGCCGGAAGTGCCTAAGCATTTTGGGGTATAGAAGACGTCCCAAATAAATAACATTGGAAAGATAATTCAGTTCCCCATGAAACCACTTTATGTTTAGAAATTTTCATTTCTGATGATTCACTTCGGTAAAGCTGACGAGAACGTACAAGCATACCGAATTTGAAGTTTTTATTCCAATTCTAAGTACCTAAATATGAGATTATAAGTCCAGAAAAAGTCTCATTTAAATAACATGGGAAAATTCTTCATCCCCTCTTTAGACACCCTAAAAATTAAAAATATTCACTTTTGGCAATTTTCCTGTGGGTTTGTCCCGAAAAGCTATAATCATGTTAAAATTAATCATTTTAGCCCTGTAGGAAGTGCTCAATAATTTGAGGGTGTAAAAGCGTTCCATATAAATAACATTGGAAATATTTTTCAGTTCACTATAAAACCACTCTAAAGTTGGAATTTTTTACTTTTGCAATTTTTCTGTCCGTTAGTCCTGGAAGGATACAATCATGCCAAATTTCATCATTCTAATCTTGCCGGAAGTGCCTAAACATTTTGGGGTATAGAAGACGTCCCAAATAAATAACATTGGAAAAATTTTTCCGTTCCCCATGATACAACTTTATGTTTAGAAATTTTCATTTCTGATAGTTTACTTAGGTAAATCTAACGAAAACGTACAAGCATACCGAATTTGAAGTTTTTATTCACATTCTAAGTACCTAACACATGAGATTATATGTCCAGAAAAAGTCTCATTTAAATACACAGGAAAAATTTTTCATCCCCTCTTTAGAGTCCCCAAAAATTAAAAATATTCACTTTTGGCAATTTTCTCTGGGTCTGTCCTGAAAAGCTATAATCATCTTAAATTTAATCATTGTAACCCTGCAGGAGGTGCTCAATAATTTGAGGATGTAAAAGTGTTCCATATAAATAACATTGGAAATATTTTTCAGTTCCCTCTAAAACCACTCTAAATTTGGAATTTTCTTACTTTTGGCAATTTGTCTTTCGGTTAGTCCTGGAAGACTACAATCATGCCAAATTTCATCATTCTAATCTTCCCGGAAGAGCCTAAACATTTTCGGGTAGAGAAGACGTCCCATATAAATAACATTGGAAAGATTTTTCAGTTCCTCATGAAACCACTTTATGGTTAGAAATTTTCATTTCTGATGAATGACTTCGGTAAACCTAACGAAAACGTTCAAGCATACCGAATTTGAAGTTTTTATTCCAATTCTAACTACCTGGAACATGAGCTTATAGGTCCAACAAATGTCATTTAAATAACATGGGAACATTTTTTATCCCCTCTTTAGACCCCCTAAAAATTAAAAATGTTCACTATTGGCAATTTTCCTGTGCGTTTCTCCAGAAAAGCTATAATCATGCCAAATTTAATCATTGTAGCCCTGAAAAAGGTGCTCAATAATTTGAGGGTGTAAAAGGTGTCCCATATAAATAATATTTTAAATATTTTTCAGTTTCCTATAAAACCACTCTAAACTTGAAATTTTTTTACTTTTGGCAATTTTTATGTCGGTTAGTCCTGGAAGGCTACAATCATGGCAAATTTCAACATTCTAATCTTGCCGGAAGTGCCTAAGCATTTTGGGGTATAGAAGACGTCCCATATAAATAACATTGGAAACATATTTCAGTTCCCCATGAAACCACTTTATGTTTAGAAATTTTCATTTCTGATGATTCACTTCGGTAAAGCTGACTAAAACGTACAAGCATACCGAATTTGAAGTTTTTATTCCGATTCTAAGTACCTAAATATTAGATAATAGGTTCAGAAAAAGTCTCATTAAAATAACATCGGTAAAATCTTCATCCCCTCTTTAGACACCCTAAAAATTAAAAATATTCACTCTTGGCAATTTTCCTGTGGGTCTGTCCTGAAAAGCTATAATCATGTTAAAATTAATCATTGTAGCAGTGTAGGAAGTGCTCAATAATTTGAGAGTGTAAAAGCGTTCCATATAAATAACATTGGAAATATTTTTCAGTTCCCTATAAAACCACTCTAAAGTTGGAATTTTTTACTTTTTGCAATTTTTTCTGTCCGTTAGCCCTGGAAGGCTACAATCATGCCAAATTTCATCATTCTAATCTTGCCGGAAGTTCCTAAACATTTTGGGGTATAGAAGAGGTCCCATATAAATAACATTGGAAAGATTTTTCAGTTCCCCATGAAACCACTTTATATTTAAATTTTCATTTCTGATGATTTACTTCGGATATGCAAATAAAAACGTAAAAGCATACCGAATTGGAAGTTTTTATTCCAATTCTAAGTACCTAAAACATGAGATTATAAGTCCAGAAAAAGTCTCATTTAAATAACATGGGGAAATTCTTAATCCCGTCTTTAGACCCCCCAAAAAGTAAAAATATTCACTTTTGGCAATTTTCCTGTGGATTTGTCCAGAAAAGCTATAATCATGTTAAATTTAATCATTGTAGCCCTGCGGGAAGTGCTCAATAAATTGAGGGTGTAAAAGTGTTCCATATAAATAACATTGGAAATATTTTTCAGTTCACTATAAAACCACTCTAAACTAGAAATTTTTTTACTTTTGGCAATTTTTATGTCGGTTAGTCCTGGAAGGCTACAATCATGCCAAATTTCAACATTCTAATCTTGCCGGAAGTGCCTAAGCATTTTGGGGTATAGAAGACGTCCCATATAAATAACATTGGAAAGATATTTCAGTTCCCCTTGAAACCACTTTATGTTTAGAAATTTTCATTTCTGATGATTCACTTCGGTAAAGCTGACGAGAACGTACAAGCATACCGAATTTGAAGTTTTTATTCCAATTCTAAGTACCTAAACGTGAGATAATAGGTCCAGAAAAAGTCTCATTTAAATAACATGGGAAAATTCTTCATCCCCTCTTTAGACACCCTAAAAATTAAAAATATTCACATTTGGCAATTTTCCTGTGGGTTTGTCCCGAAAAGCTATAATCATGTTAAAATTAATCATTTTAGCCCTGTAGGAAGTGCTCAATAATTTGAGGGTGTAAAAGCGTTCCATATAAATAACATTGGAAATATTTTTCAGTTCCCTATAAAACCACTCTAAAGTTTGAATTTTTTACTTTTTGCAATTTTTTCTGTCCGTTAGTCCTGGAAGGCTACAATCATGCCAAATTTCATCATTCTAATCTTGCCGGAAGTTCCTAAACATTTTGGGGTATAGAAGACGTCCCATATAAAAAACATTGGAAAGATTTTTCATTTCCCCATGACACCAATTTACGTTTAGAAATTTTCATTTCTGATGATTCACTTAGGTAAAGCTAACGAAAACGTACAAGCATACCGAATTTGAAGTTTTTATTCCAATTCTAAGTACCTAAAACATGAGATTATAGGTCCAGAAAAAGTCTCATTTAAATAACATGGGAAAATTCTTCATCCCCTCTTTAGACCCCTAAAAATTAAAAATATTCACATTTGGCAATTTTCCTGTGGGCTGGTCCCTAAAAGATATAATCATGTTAATTTAATCATTGTAGCCCTGCAGGAAGTGCTCAATAATTTGAGGGTGTAAAAGGTGTCCCATATAAATAACATTGGAAATATTTTCAGTTCCCTATAAAACCACTCTAAAGTTGGAATTTTTTACTTTTGCAATTTTTCTGTCCGTTAGTCCTGGAAGGATACAATCATGCCAAATTTCATCATTCTAATCTTGCCGGAAGTGCCTAAACATTTTGGGGTATAGAAGACGTCCCAAACAAATAACATTGGAAAGATTTTTCCGTTCCCCATGATACAACTTTATGTTTAGAAATTTTCATTTCTCATAGTTTACTTAGGTAAATCTAACGAAAACGTACAAGCATACCGAATTTGAAGTTTTTATTCAAATTCTAAGTACCTAACACATGAGATTATATGTCCAGAAAAAACGCATTTAAATACACAGGAAAAATTTTTCATCCCCTCTTTAGAGTCCCCAAAAATTAAAAATATTCACTTTTGGCAATTTTCTCTGGGTCTGTCCTGAAAAGCTATAATCATGTTAAATTTAATCATTGTAGCCCTGCAGGAAGTGCTCAATAATTTGAGGATGTAAAAGTGTTCCATATAAATAACATTGGAAATATTTTTCAGTTCCCTCTAAAACCACTCTAAAGTTGGAATTTTCTTACTTTTGGCAATTTGTCTTTCGGTTAGTCCTGGAAGACTACAATCATGCCAAATTTCATCTTTCTAATCTTCCCGGAAGAGCCTAAACATTTTCGGGTAGAGAGGACGTCCCATATAAATAACGTTGGAAAGAATTTTCAGTTTTCCATGAAGCCACTTTACGTTTAGAAATTTTCATTTCTGATGATTCACTTAGGTAAAGCCAACAAAACCGTAAAGCATACCGAATTTGAAGCTTTTATACCCATTCTAAGTACCTAAAAGATGATATTATAAGTCCAGAAAAAGGCTAATTTAAATAACATGGGGAAATTCTTCATCCCCTCTTTAGAACCCTCAAAAACTATAAATATTCATTTTTGGCAATTTTCCTGTGGGTTTGTCCCGAAAAGCTATTATCATGCCAAATTTAATCATTGTAGTTTTGCAGGATGTGCTCAATAATTTGAAGGTGAAAAAGGTGTTCCATATAAATAACATTGGAAATATTTTTCAGTTCCCTATAAAACCACTCTAATTTGGAATTTTTTACTTTTGGCAATCTTTCTGTCGGTTAGTCCTGGAAGGCTACAATCATGCCAAATTTCATCATTCTAATCTTGCGGAAGTGCCTAAACATTTTGGGGTATAGAAAACGTTCCATATAAATAACATTGGAAATATTTTTCAGTTCCCCATGAAACCACTTTATATTTAGAAATTTTCATTTCTGATGATTTACTTCGGATAAGCAAATGAAAACGCAAAAGCATACCGAATTTGAAGTTTTTATTCCAATTCTAAGTACCTAAAACATGAGATTATAGGTCCAGAAAAAGTCTCATTTAAATAACATGGGGAAATTCTTAATCCCCTCTTTACACCCCCCAAAATTAAAAATATTCACTTTTGGCAATTTTCCTGTGGGTTTTTCCAGAAAAGCTATAATCACGTTAAATTTAATCATTGTAGCCCTGCAGCAAGTGCTCAATAATTTGAGGGTGTATAAGTGTTCCATTTAAAAAACATTGGAAATATTTTTCATTTCCCTATAAAACCACTCTAAACTTGAAATTTTTTTACATTTGGCAATTTTTATGTCGGTTAGTCCTGCAAGGCTACAATCATGCCAAATTTCAACATTCTAATCTTGCCGGAAGTGCCTAAGCATTTTGGGGTATATAAGACGTCCCATATAAATAACATTGGAAAGATATTTCAGTTCCCCATGAAACCACTTTATGTTTAGAAAATTTCATTTCTGATGATTCACTTCGGTAAAGCTGACGAAAACGTACAAGCATACCGAATTTGAAGTTTTTATTCCAATTCTAAGTACCTAAATATGAGATAATAGGTCCAGAAGAAGTCTCATTTAAATAACATGGGAAAATTCTTCATCCTTTCTTTACACCCCCTAAAAATTAAAAATATTCACATTTGGCAATTTTCCTGTGGGTCTGTCCTGAAAAGCTATAATCATGTTAAATTTAATCATTGTAGCCCTGCAGGAAGTGCTCAATAATTTGAGGATGTAAAAGTGTTCCATATAAATAACATTGGAAATATTTTTCAGTTCCCCGTAAAACCACTCTAAAGTTGGATTTTTCTTACTTTTGGCAATTTTTCTGTCGGTTAGTCCTCGAAGACTACGATCATGCCAAATTTCATCATTCTAATCTTGCCGGAAGAGCCTAAACATTTTCGGGTATAGAAGACGTCACATATAAATAACATTGGAAAGATTTTTCAGTTCCCCATGAAACCACTTTACGTTCAGAAATTTTCATTTCTGACGATTTACTAAGGTAATGCTAACGAAAACGTACAAGCATACCGAATTTGAAGCTTTTATTCCAATTCTAAGTACCTAAAACACGAGATTATATGTCCAGAAAAAGTCTCATTTAAATAACACGGGAAAATTCTTCACCCCCTCTTTAGACCCCTAAAATTAATAATGTTAACTTTTGGCAATTTTCCTGTGGGTTTGTCCCGGAAAACTATAATCATGGCAAATTTAATCATTGTAGCCCTGCAGGAAGTGCTCAAAATTTTGAGGGTGTAAAAGGTGTCCCATATAAATATTATTGAAAATATTTTTCAGTTCCCTATAAAACAACTATAAAATTGCAATTTTTTTACTTTTGGCAATTTTTCTCTCGGTTAGTCCTGGAAGGACACAATCATGCCAAATCTCATCATTCTAATCTTTACGGAATTGCCTAAACATTTTGGGGTATAGAAGACGTATCATATAAGTAACATTGGAAAGATTTTTCAGTTCCCAATGAAACAACTTTATGATTAGAAATTTTCATTTCTGATGATTCACTTCGGTATAGCTGACGAAAACGTACAAGCATACAGAATTTGAAGTTTTTATTCCAATTCTAAGTATCTAAAACATGAGATTATATGTCCAGAAAAAGTCTCATTTAAATAACATGGGGAAATTCTTCATCCCCTCTTCGGACCCCCTAAAAATTAAAAATATTCAGTTTTCGCAATTTTCCTGTGGGTTTGTCCCGAAAAGCTATAATCATGCCAAATTTACTCATTGTAGCCCTTCAGGAAATGATCAATAATTTGAGGTTGTTAAAGGTGTCCCATATAAATAACATTGGAAATATTTTTCAGTTCCCTATAAATCACTCTAAAGTTGGAATTTTTTACTTTTGGCAATTTTTTTGTCGGTTAGTCCTGGAAGGATACAATCATGCCGAATTTCATCATTCTAATCTTGCCGGAACTGCCTAAACATTTAGGGGTATAGAAGACTTCCCATATAAATAACATTGGAAAGATTTTTTAGTTCCCCATGAAACCATTTTATGCTTAGAAATGTTCATTTCTTATGATTTACTTATATAAAGCTAACGAAAATGTACAAGCATACCGAATCTGAAGTTTTTATTCCAATTCTAAGTACTTAAAACATGAGATTATAAGTCCAGAAAAAGTCTCATTTAAATAACACGGGAAAATTCTTCACCCCCTCTTTAGACCCCTAAAATTAAAAATATTCACATTTGGCAAATTTTCTGTGGGTTTGTCCCGAGAAGCTATAATCATGTTAAATTTAATCATTGTAGCCCTGCAAGAAGTGCTCAATAAATTGAGGGTGTAAAAGTGTTCCATATAAATAACATTGGAAATATTTTTCAGTTCCCTATAAAACCACTCTAAAGTTTGAATTTTTTACTTTTTGCAATTTTTTCTGTCCGTTAGTCCTGGAAGGCTACAATCATGCCAAATTTCATCATTCTAATCTTGCCGGAAGTTCCTAAACATTTTGGGGTATAGAAGACGTCCCATATAAAAAACATTGGAAAGATTTTTCATTTCCCCATGACACCAATTTACGTTTAGAAATTTTCATTTCTGATGATTCACTTAGGTAAAGATAACGAAAACGTACAAGCATACCGAATTTGAAGTTTTTATTCCAATTCTAAGTACCTAAAACATGAGATTATAGGTCCAGAAAAAGTCTCATTTAAATAACATGGGAAAATTCTTCATCCCCTCTTTAGACCCCTAAAAATTAAAAATATTCACATTTGGCAATTTTCCTGTGGGCTGGTCCCTAAAAGATATAATCATGTTAATTTAATCATTGTAGCCCTGCAGGAAGTGCTCAATAATTTGAGGGTGTAAAAGGTGTCCCATATAAATAACATTGGAAATATTTTCAGTTCCCTATAAAACCACTCTAAAGTTGGAATTTTTTACTTTTGCAATTTTTCTGTCCGTTAGTCCTGGAAGGATACAATCATGCCAAATTTCATCATTCTAATCTTGCCGGAAGTGCCTAAACATTTTGGGGTATAGAAGACGTCCCAAATAAATAACATTGGAAATATTTTTCCGTTCCCCATGATACAACTTTATGTTTAGAAATTTTCATTTCTCATATTTTACTTAGGTAAATCTAACGAAAACGTACAAGCATACCGAATTTGAAGTTTTTATTCAAATTCTAAGTACCTAACACATGAGATTATATGTCCAGAAAAAGTCTCATTTAAATACACAGGAAAAATTTTTCATCCCCTCTTTAGAGTCCCCAAAAATTAAAAATATTCACTTTTGGCAATTTTCTCTGGGTCTGTCCTGAAAAGCTATAATCATGTTAAATTTAATCATTGTAGCCCTGCAGGAAGTGCTCAATAATTTGAGGATGTAAAAGTGTTCCATATAAATAACATTGGAAATATTTTTCAGTTCCCTCTAAAACCACTCTAAAGTTGGAATTTTCTTACTTTTGGCAATTTGTCTTTCGGTTAGTCCTGGAAGACTACAATCATGCCAAATTTCATCTTTCTAATCTTCCCGGAAGAGCCTAAACATTTTCGGGTAGAGAGGACGTCCCATATAAATAACATTGGAAAGAATTTTCAGTTTTCCATGAAGCCACTTTACGTTTAGAAATTTTCATTTCTGATGATTCACTTAGGTAAAGCCAACAAAACCGTAAAGCATACCGAATTTGAAGCTTTTATACCCATTCTAAGTACCTAAAAGATGATATTATAAGTCCAGAAAAAGGCTAATTTAAATAACATGGGGAAATTCTTCATCCCCTCTTTAGAACCCTCAAAAACTATAAATATTCATTTTTGGCAATTTTCCTGTGGGTTTGTCCCGAAAAGCTATTATCATGCCAAATTTAATCATTGTAGTTTTGCAGGATGTGCTCAATAATTTGAAGGTGTAAAAGGTGTTCCATATAAATAACATTGGAAATATTTTTCAGTTCCCTATAAAACCACTCTAATTTGGAATTTTTTACTTTTGGCAATCTTTCTGTCGGTTAGTCCTGGAAGGCTACAATCATGCCAAATTTCATCATTCTAATCTTGCGGAAGTGCCTAAACATTTTGGGGTATAGAAAACGTTCCATATAAATAACATTGGAAATATTTTTCAGTTCCCCATGAAACCACTTTATATTTAGAAATTTTCATTTCTGATGATTTACTTCGGATAAGCAAATGAAAACGCAAAAGCGTACCGAATTTGAAGTTTTTATTCCAATTCTAAGTACCTAAAACATGAGATTATAGGTCCAGAAAAAGTCTCATTTAAATAACATGGGGAAATTCTTAATCCCCTCTTTACACCCCCCAAAATTAAAAATATTCACTTTTGGCAATTTTCCTGTGGGTTTTTCCAGAAAAGCTATAATCACGTTAAATTTAATCATTGTAGCCCTGCAGCAAGTGCTCAATAATTTGAGGGTGTATAAGTGTTCCATATAAAAAACATTGGAAATATTTTTCATTTCCCTATAAAACCACTCTAAACTTGAAATTTTTTTACTTTTGGCAATTTTTATGTCGGTTAGTCCTGGAAGGCTACAATCATGCCAAATTTCAACATTCTAATCTTGCCGGAAGTGCCTAAGCATTTTGGGGTATAGAAGACGTCCCATATAAATAACATTGGAAAGATATTTCAGTTCCCCATGAAACCACTTTATGTTTAGAAAATTTCATTTCTGATGATTCACTTCGGTAAAGCTGACGAAAACGTACAAGCATACCGAATTTGAAGTTTTTATTCCAATTCTAAGTACCTAAATATGAGATAATAGGTCCAGAAGAAGTCTCATTTAAATAACATGGGAAAATTCTTCATCCTTTCTTTACACCCCCTAAAAATTAAAAATATTCACATTTGGCAATTTTCCTGTGGGTCTGTCCTGAAAAGCTATAATCATGTTAAATTTAATCATTGTAGCCCTGCAGGAAGTGCTCAATAATTTGAGGATGTAAAAGTGTTCCATATAAATAACATTGGAAATATTTTTCAGTTCCCCGTAAAACCACTCTAAAGTTGGATTTTTCTTACTTTTGGCAATTTTTCTGTCGGTTAGTCCTCGAAGACTACGATCATGCCAAATTTCATCATTCTAATCTCGCCGGAAGAGCCTAAACATTTTCGGGTATAGAAGACGTCACATATAAATAACATTGGAAAGATTTTTCAGTTCCCCATGAAACCACTTTACGTTCAGAAATTTTCATTTCTGACGATTTACTAAGGTAATGCTAACGAAAACGTACAAGCATACCGAATTTGAAGCTTTTATTCCAATTCTAAGTACCTAAAACACGAGATTATATGTCCAGAAAAAGTCTCATTTAAATAACACGGGAAAATTCTTCACCCCCTCTTTAGACCCCTAAAATTAATAATGTTAACTTTTGGCAATTTTCCTGTGGGTTTGTCCCGAAAAACTATAATCATGGCAAATTTAATCATTGTAGCCCTGCAGGAAGTGCTCAAAATTTTGAGGGTGTAAAAGGTGTCCCATATAAATATTATTGAAAATATTTTTCAGTTCCCTATAAAACAACTATAAAATTGCAATTTTTTTACTTTTGGCAATTTTTCTGTCGGTTATTCCTGGAAGGACACAATCATGCCAAATCTCATCATTCTAATCTTTACGGAATTGCCTAAACATTTTGGGGTATAGAAGACGTATCATATAAGTAACATTGGAAAGATTTTTCAGTTCCCAATGAAACAACTTTATGATTAGAAATTTTCGTTTCTGATGATTCACTTCGGTATAGCTGACGAAAACGTACAAGCATACAGAATTTGAAGTTTTTATTCCAATTCTAAGTATCTAAAACATGAGATTATATGTCCAGAAAAAGTCTCATTTAAATAACATGGGGAAATTCTTCATCCCCTCTTCGGACCCCCTAAAAATTAAAAATATTCAGTTTTCGCAATTTTCCTGTGGGTTTGTCCCGTAAAGCTATAATCATGCCAAATTTACTCATTGTAGCCCTTCAGGAAATGATCAATAATTTGAGGTTGTTAAAGGTGTCCCATATAAATAACATTGGAAATATTTTTCAGTTCCCTATAAATCACTCTAAAGTTGGAATTTTTTACTTTTGGCAATTTTTTTGTCGGTTAGTCCTGGAAGGATACAATCATGCCGAATTTCATCATTCTAATCTTGCCGGAACTGCCTAAACATTTAGGGGTATAGAAGACTTCCCATATAAATAACATTGGAAAGATGTTTTAGTTCCCCATGAAACCATTTTATGCTTAGAAATGTTCATTTCTTATGATTTACTTATATAAAGCTAACGAAAATGTACAAGCATACCGAATCTGAAGTTTTTATTCCAATTCTAAGTACTTAAAACATGAGATTATAAGTCCAGAAAAAGTCTCATTTAAATAACACGGGAAAATTCTTCACCCCCTCTTTAGACCCCTACAATTAAAAATATTCACATTTGGCAAATTTTCTGTGGGTTTGTCCCGAGAAGCTATAATCATGTTAAATTTAATCATTGTAGCCCTGCAAGAAGTGCTCAATAAATTGAGGGTGTAAAAGTGTTCCATATAAATAACATTGGAAAGATTTTTCAGTTCCCCATGAAACCACTTTATATTTGAAAAATTTCAATTCAGATGATTTACTTAGGATATGCAAATAAAAACGTAAAAGCATACCGAATTGGAAGTTTTTATTCCAATTCTAAGTACCTAAAACATGAGATTATAGGTCCAGAAAAAGTCTCATTTAAATAACATGGGGAAATTCTTAATCCCCTCTTTAGACCCCCCAAAAAGTAAAAATATTCACTTTTGGCAATTTTCCTGTGGATTTGACCAGAAAAGCTATAATCATGTTAAATTTAATCATTGTAGCTCTGCAGAAAGTGCTCAATAATTTGAGGGTGTTAAAGGTGTCCCATATAAATAACATTGGAAATATTTTTCAGTTCCCTATAAAACCACTCTAAACTTGAAATTTTTTTACTTTTGGCAATTTTTATGTCGGTTAGTCCTGGAAGGCTACAATCATGGCAAATTTCAACATTCTAATCTTGCCGGAAGTGCCTAAGCATTTTGGGGTATAGAAGACGTCCCATATAAATAACATTGGAAACATATTTCAGTTCCCCATGAAACCACTTTATGTTTAGAAATTTTCATTTCTGATGATTCACTTCGGTAAAGCTGACTAAAACGTACAAGCATACCGAATTTGAAGTTTTTATTCCAATTCTAAGTACCTAAATATGAGATAATAGGTCCAGAAAAAGTCTCATTTAAATAACATCGGTAAAATCTTCATCCCCTCTTTAGACACCCTAAAAATTAAAAATATTCACTCTTGGCAATTTTCCTGTGGGTTTGTCCTGAAAAGCTATAATCATGTTAAAATTAATCATTGTAGCCCTGTAGGAAGTGCTCAATAATTTGAGGGTGTAAAAGCGTTCCATATAAATAACATTGGAAATATTTTTCAGTTCCCTATAAAACCACTCTAAAGTTTGAATTTTTTACTTTTTGCAATTTTTTCTGTCCGTTAGTCCTGGAAGGCTACAATCATGCCAAATTTCATCATTCTAATCTTGCCGGAAGTTCCTAAACATTTTGGGGTATAGAAGACGTCCCATATAAATAACATTGGAAATGTTTTTCATTTCCCCATGACACCAATTTACGTTTAGAAATTTTCATTTCTGATGATTCACTTAGGTAAAGCTAACGAAAACGTACAAGCATACCGAATTTGAAGTTTTTATTCCAATTCTAACTACCTGGAACATGAGCTTATAGGTCCAACAAATCTCATTTAAATAACATGGGAACATTTTTTATCCCCTCTTTAGACCCCCTAAAAATTAAAAATGTTCACTATTGGCAATTTTCCTGCGGGTTTGTCCCGAAAAGCTATAATCATGCCAAATTTAATCATTGTAGCCCTGAAAAAGGTGCTCAATAATTTGAGGGTGTAAAAGGTGTCCCATATAAATAATATTTTAAATATTTTTCAGTTTCCTATAAAACCACTCTAAACTTGAAATTTTTTTACTTTTGGCAATTTTTATGTCGGTTAGTCCTGGAAGGCTACAATCATGGCAAATTTCAACATTCTAATCTTGCCGGAAGTGCCTAAGCATTTTGGGGTATAGAAGACGTCCCATATAAATAACATTGGAAACATATTTCAGTTCCCCATGAAACCACTTTATGTTTAGAAATTTTCATTTCTGATGATTCACTTCGGTAAAGCTGACTAAAACGTACAAGCATACCGAATTTGAAGTTTTTATTCCGATTCTAAGTACCTAAATATTAGATAATAGGTTCAGAAAAAGTCTCATTAAAATAACATCGGTAAAATCTTCATCCCCTCTTTAGACACCCTAAAAATTAAAAATATTCACTCTTGGCAATTTTCCTGTGGGTCTGTCCTGAAAAGCTATAATCATGTTAAAATTAATCATTGTAGCAGTGTAGGAAGTGCTCAATAATTTGAGGGTGTAAAAGCGTTCCATATAAATAACATTGGAAATATTTTTCAGTTCCCTATAAAACCACTCTAAAGTTGGAATTTTTTACTTTTTGCAATTTTTTCTGTCCGTTAGCCCTGGAAGGCTACCATCATGCCAAATTTCATCATTCTAATCTTGCCGGAAGTTCCTAAACATTTTGGGGTATAGAAGAGGTCCCATATAAATAACATTGGAAAGATTTTTCAGTTCCCCATGAAACCACTTTATATTTAAAAATTTTCATTTCTGATGATTTACTTCGGATATGCAAATAAAAACTTAAAAGCATACCGAATTGGAAGTTTTTATTCCAATTCTAAGTACCTAAAACATGAGATTATAAGTCCAGAAAAAGTCTCATTTAAATAACATGGGGAAATTCTTAATCCCCTCTTTAGACCCCCCAAAAAGTAAAAATATTCACTTTTGGCAATTTTCCTGTGGATTTGTCCAGAAAAGCTATAATCATGTTAAATTTAATCATTGTAGCCCTGCGGGAAGTGCTCAATAAATTGAGGGTGTAAAAGTGTTCCATATAAATAACATTGGAAATATTTTTCAGTTCACTATAAAACCACTCTAAACTAGAAATTTTTTTACTTTTGGCAATTTTTATGTCGGTTAGTCCTGGAAGGCTACAATCATGCCAAATTTCAACATTCTAATCTTGCCGGAAGTGCCTAAGCATTTTGGGGTATAGAAGACGTCCCATATAAATAACATTGGAAAGATATTTCAGTTCCCCATGAAGCCACTTTATGTTTAAAAATTTTCATTTCTGATGATTCACTTCGGTAAAGCTGACGAGAACGTACAAGCATACCGAATTTGAAGTTTTTATTCCAATTCTAAGTACCTAAATGTGAGATAATAGGTCCAGAAAAAGTCTCATTTAAATAAGATCGGTAAAATCTTCATCCCCTCTTTAGACACCCTAAAAATTAAAAATATTCACTCTTGGCAATTTTCCTGTGGGTTTGTCCCGAAAAGCTATAATCATGTTAAAATTAATCATTTTAGCCCTGTAGGAAGTGCTCAATAATTTGAGGGTGTAAAAGCGTTCCATATAAATAACATTGGAAATATTTTTCAGTTCCCTATAAAACCACTCTAAAGTTTGAATTTTTTACTTTTTGCAATTTTTTCTGTCCGTTAGTCCTGGAAGGCTACAATCATGCCAAATTTCATCATTCTAATCTTGCCGGATGTTCCTAAACATTTTGGGGTATAGAAGACGTCCCATATAAAAAACATTGGAAATGTTTTTCATTTCCCCATGACACCAATTTACGTTTAGAAATTTTCATTTCTGATGATTCACTTAGGTAAAGCTAACGAAAACGTACAAGCATACCGAATTTGAAGTTTTTATTCCAATTCTAAGTACCTGAAACATGAGATTATAGGTCCAGAAAAAGTCTCATTTAAATAACATGGGAAAATTCTTCATCCCCTCTTTAGACCCCTAAAAATTAAAAATATTCACATTTGGCAATTTTCCTGTGGGCTGGTCCCTAAAAGATATAATCATGTTAATTTAATCATTGTAGCCCTGCAGGAAGTGCTCAATAATTTGAGGGTGTAAAAGGTGTCCCATATAAATAACATTGGAAATATTTTCAGTTCCCTATAAAACCACTCTAAAGTTGGAATTTTTTACTTTTGCAATTTTTCTGTCCGTTAGTCCTGGAAGGATACAATCATGCCAAATTTCATCATTCTAATCTTGCCGGAAGTGCCTAAACATTTTGGGGTATAGAAGACGTCCCAAATAAATAACATTGGAAAGATTTTTCCGTTCCCCATGATACAACTTTATGTTTAGAAATTTTCATTTCTCATAGTTTACTTAGGTAAATCTAACGAAAACGTACAAGCATACCGAATTTGAAGTTTTTATTCAAATTCTAAGTACCTAACACATGAGATTATATGTCCAGAAAAAGTCTCATTTAAATACACAGGAAAAATTTTTCATCCCCTCTTTAGAGTCCCCAAAAATTAAAAATATTCACTTTTGGCAATTTTCTCTGGGTCTGTCCTGAAAAGCTATAATCATGTTAAATTTAATCATTGTAGCCCTGCAGGAAGTGCTCAATAATTTGAGGATGTAAAAGTGTTCCATATAAATAATATTTTAAATATTTTTCAGTTTCCTATAAAACCACTCTAAACTTGAAATTTTTTTACTTTTGGCAATTTTTATGTCGGTTAGTCCTGGAAGGCTACAATCATGGCAAATTTCAACATTCTAATCTTGCCGGAAGTGCCTAAGCATTTTGGGGTATAGAAGACGTCCCATATAAATAACATTGGAAACATATTTCAGTTCCCCATGAAACCACTTTATGTTTAGAAATTTTCATTTCTGATGATTCACTTCGGTAAAGCTGACTAAAACGTACAAGCATACCGAATTTGAAGTTTTTATTCCGATTCTAAGTACCTAAATATTAGATAATAGGTTCAGAAAAAGTCTCATTAAAATAACATCGGTAAAATCTTCATCCCCTCTTTAGACACCCTAAAAATTAAAAATATTCACTCTTGGCAATTTTCCTGTGGGTCTGTCCTGAAAAGCTATAATCATGTTAAAATTAATCATTGTAGCAGTGTAGGAAGTGCTCAATAATTTGAGGGTGTAAAAGCGTTCCATATAAATAACATTGGAAATATTTTTCAGTTCCCTATAAAACCACTCTAAAGTTGGAATTTTTTACTTTTTGCAATTTTTTCTGTCCGTTAGCCCTGGAAGGCTACCATCATGCCAAATTTCATCATTCTAATCTTGCCGGAAGTTCCTAAACATTTTGGGGTATAGAAGAGGTCCCATATAAATAACATTGGAAAGATTTTTCAGTTCCCCATGAAACCACTTTATATTTAAAAATTTTCATTTCTGATGATTTACTTCGGATATGCAAATAAAAACTTAAAAGCATACCGAATTGGAAGTTTTTATTCCAATTCTAAGTACCTAAAACATGAGATTATAAGTCCAGAAAAAGTCTCATTTAAATAACATGGGGAAATTCTTAATCCCCTCTTTAGACCCCCCAAAAAGTAAAAATATTCACTTTTGGCAATTTTCCTGTGGATTTGTCCAGAAAAGCTATAATCATGTTAAATTTAATCATTGTAGCCCTGCGGGAAGTGCTCAATAAATTGAGGGTGTAAAAGTGTTCCATATAAATAACATTGGAAATATTTTTCAGTTCACTATAAAACCACTCTAAACTAGAAATTTTTTTACTTTTGGCAATTTTTATGTCGGTTAGTCCTGGAAGGCTACAATCATGCCAAATTTCAACATTCTAATCTTGCCGGAAGTGCCTAAGCATTTTGGGGTATAGAAGACGTCCCATATAAATAACATTGGAAAGATATTTCAGTTCCCCATGAAGCCACTTTATGTTTAAAAATTTTCATTTCTGATGATTCACTTCGGTAAAGCTGACGAGAACGTACAAGCATACCGAATTTGAAGTTTTTATTCCAATTCTAAGTACCTAAATGTGAGATAATAGGTCCAGAAAAAGTCTCATTTAAATAACATCGGTAAAATCTTCATCCCCTCTTTAGACACCCTAAAAATTAAAAATATTCACTCTTGGCAATTTTCCTGTGGGTTTGTCCCGAAAAGCTATAATCATGTTAAAATTAATCATTTTAGCCCTGTAGGAAGTGCTCAATAATTTGAGGGTGTAAAAGCGTTCCATATAAATAACATTGGAAATATTTTTCAGTTCCCTATAAAACCACTCTAAAGTTTGAATTTTTTACTTTTTGCAATTTTTTCTGTCCGTTAGTCCTGGAAGGCTACAATCATGCACAAATTTCATCATTCTAATCTTGCCGGAAGTTCCTAAACATTTTGGGGTATAGAAGACGTCCCATATAAAAAACATTGGAAATGTTTTTCATTTCCCCATGACACCAATTTACGTTTAGAAATTTTCATTTCTGATGATTCACTTAGGTAAAGCTAACGAAAACGTACAAGCATACCGAATTTGAAGTTTTTATTCCAATTCTAAGTACCTAAAACATGAGATTATAGGTCCAGAAAAAGTCTCATTTAAATAACATGGGAAAATTCTTCATCCCCTCTTTAGACCCCTAAAAATTAAAAATATTCACATTTGGCAATTTTCCTGTGGGCTGGTCCCTAAAAGATATAATCATGTTAATTTAATCATTGTAGCCCTGCAGGAAGTGCTCAATAATTTGAGGGTGTAAAATGTGTCCCATATAAATAACATTGGAAATATTTTCAGTTCCCTATAAAACCACTCTAAAGTTGGAATTTTTTACTTTTGCAATTTTTCTGTCCGTTAGTCCTGGAAGGATACAATCATGCCAAATTTCATCATTCTAATCTTGCCGGAAGTGCCTAAACATTTTGGGGTATAGAAGACGTCCCAAATAAATAACATTGGAAAGATTTTTCCGTTCCCCATGATACAACTTTATGTTTAGAAATTTTCATTTCTCATAGTTTACTTAGGTAAATCTAACGAAAACGTACAAGCATACCGAATTTGAAGTTTTTATTCAACTTCTAAGTACCTAACACATGAGATTATATGTCCAGAAAAAGTCTCATTTAAATACACAGGAAAAATTTTTCATCCCCTCTTTAGAGTCCCCAAAAATTAAAAATATTCACTTTTGGCAATTTTCTCTGGGTCTGTCCTGAAAAGCTATAATCATGTTAAATTTAATCATTGTAGCCCTGCAGGAAGTGCTCAATAATTTGAGGATGTAAAAGTGTTCCATATAAATAACATTGGAAATATTTTTCAGTTCCCTCTAAAACCACTCTAAAGTTGGAATTTTCTTACTTTTGGCAATTTGTCTTTCGGTTAGTCCTGGAAGACTACAATCATGCCAAATTTCATCTTTCTAATCTTCCCGGAAGAGCCTAAACATTTTCGGGTAGAGAGGACGTCCCATATAAATAACATTGGAAAGAATTTTCAGTTTTCCATGAAGCCACTTTACGTTTAGAAATTTTCATTTCTGATGATTCACTTAGGTAAAGCCAACAAAACCGTAAAGCATACCGAATTTGAAGCTTTTATACCCATTCTAAGTACCTAAAAGATGATATTATAAGTCCAGAAAAAGGCTAATTTAAATAACATGGGGAAATTCTTCATCCCCTCTTTAGAACCCTCAAAAACTATAAATATTCATTTTTGGCAATTTTCCTGTGGGTTTGTCCCGAAAAGCTATTATCATGCCAAATTTAATCATTGTAGTTTTGCAGGATGTGCTCAATAATTTGAAGGTGTAAAAGGTGTTCCATATAAATAACATTGGAAATATTTTTCAGTTCCCTATAAAACCACTCTAATTTGGAATTTTTTACTTTTGGCAATCTTTCTGTCGGTTAGTCCTGGAAGGCTACAATCATGCCAAATTTCATCATTCTAATCTTGCGGAAGTGCCTAAACATTTTGGGGTATAGAAAACGTTCCATATAAATAACATTGGAAATATTTTTCAGTTCCCCATGAAACCACTTTATATTTAGAAATTTTCATTTCTGATGATTTACTTCGGATAAGCAAATGAAAACGCAAAAGCATACCGAATTTGAAGTTTTTATTCCAATTCTAAGTACCTAAAACATGAGATTATAGGTCCAGAAAAAGTCTCATTTAAATAACATGGGGAAATTCTTAATCCCCTCTTTACACCCCCCAAAATTAAAAATATTCACTTTTGGCAATTTTCCTGTGGGTTTTTCCAGAAAAGCTATAATCACGTTAAATTTAATCATTGTAGCCCTGCAGCAAGTGCTCAATAATTTGAGGGTGTAAAAGTGTTCCATATAAAAAACATTGGAAATATTTTTCATTTCCCTATAAAACCACTCTAAACTTGAAATTTTTTTACTTTTGGCAATTTTTATGTCGGTTAGTCCTGGAAGGCTACAATCATGCCAAATTTCAACATTCTAATCTTGCCGGAAGTGCCTAAGCATTTTGGGGTATAGAAGACGTCCCATATAAATAACATTGGAAAGATATTTCAGTTCCCCATGAAACCACTTTATGTTTAGAAAATTTCATTTCTGATGATTCACTTCGGTAAAGTTGACGAAAACGTACAAGCATACCGAATTTGAAGGTTTTATTCCAATTCTAAGTACCTAAATATGAGATAATAGGTCCAGAAGAAGTCTCATTTAAATAACATGGGAAAATTCTTCATCCTTTCTTTACACCCCCTAAAAATTAAAAATATTCACATTTGGCAATTTTCCTGTGGGTCTGTCCTGAAAAGCTATTATCATGTTAAATTTAATCATTGTAGCCCTGCAGGAAGTGCTCAATAATTTGAGGATGTAAAAGTGTTCCATATAAATAACATTGGAAATATTTTTCAGTTCCCCGTAAAACCACTCTAAAGTTGGATTTTTCTTACTTTTGGCAATTTTTCTGTCGGTTAGTCCTCGAAGACTACGATCATGCCAAATTTCATCATTCTAATCTTGCCGGAAGAGCCTAAACATTTTCGGGTATAGAAGACGTCACATATAAATAACATTGGAACGATTTTTCAGTTCCCCATGAAACCACTTTACGTTCAGAAATTTTCATTTCTGACGATTTACTAAGGTAATGCTAACGAAAACGTACAAGCATACCGAATTTGAAGCTTTTATTCCAATTCTAAGTACCTAAAACACGAGATTATATGTCCAGAAAAAGTCTCATTTAAATAACACGGGAAAATTCTTCACCCCCTCTTTAGACCCCTAAAATTAATAATGTTAACTTTTGGCAATTTTCCTGTGGGTTTGTCCCGGAAAACTATAATCATGGCAAATTTAATCATTGTAGCCCTGCAGGAAGTGCTCAAAATTTTGAGGGTGTAAAAGGTGTCCCATATAAATATTATTGAAAATATTTTTCAGTTCCCTATAAAACAACTATAAAATTGCAATTTTTTTACTTTTGGCAATTTTTCTGTCGGTTAGTCCTGGAAGGACACAATCATGCCAAATCTCATCATTCTAATCTTTACGGAATTGCCTAAACATTTTGGGGTATAGAAGACGTATCATATAAGTAACATTGGAAAGATTTTTCAGTTCCCAATGAAACAACTTTATGATTAGAAATTTTCATTTCTCATAGTTTACTTAGGTAAATCTAACGAAAACGTACAAGCATACCGAATTTGAAGTTTTTATTCAAATTCTAAGTACCTAACACATGAGATTATATGTCCAGAAAAAGTCTCATTTAAATACACAGGAAAAATTTTTCATCCCCTCTTTAGAGTCCCCAAAAATTAAAAATATTCACTTTTGGCAATTTTCTCTGGGTCTGTCCCGAAAAGCTATAATCATGCCAAATTTAATCATTGTAGCCCTGAAAAAAGTGCTCAATAATTTGAGGGTGTAAAAGGTGTCCCATTTAAATAATATTTTAAATATTTTTCAGTTTCCTATAAAACCACTCTAAATTTGGAATTTTTTACTTTTAACAATTTTTCTGTCGGTTAGTCCTGGAAGGCTACAATCATGCCAAATTTCATCATTCGAATCTTGCCGGAAGTGCCTCAACATTTTGGGGTATAGAAGACGTCCCTTATAAATAACATTGGAAAGAATTTTCAGTTTTCCATGAAGCCACTTTACGTTTAGAAATTTTCATTTCTGATGATTCACTTAGGTAAAGCCAACAAAACCGTAAAGCATACCGAATTTGAAGCTTTTATACCCATTCTAAGTACCTAAAAGATGATATTATAAGTCCAGAAAAAGGCTAATTTAAATAAAATGGGGAAATTCTTCATCCAATCTTTAGAACCCTCAAAAACTATAAATATTCATTTTTGGCAATTTTCCTGTGGGTTTGTCCCGAAAAGCTATTATCATGCCAAATTTAATCATTGTAGCTTTGCAGGATGTGCTCAATAATTTGAAGGTGTAAAAGGTGTTCCATATAAATAACATTGGAAATATTTTTCAGTTCCCTATAAAACCACTCTAATTTGGAATTTTTTACTTTTGGCAATCTTTCTGTCGGTTAGTCCTGGAAAGCTAAAATCATGCCAAATTTCATCATTCTAATCTTGTCGGAAGTGCCTAAACATTTTGGGGTATAGAAAACGTTCCATATAAATAACATTGGAAATATTTTTCAGTTCCCCATGAAACCACTTTATATTTAGAAATTTTCATTTCTGATGAGTTACTTCGGATAAGCAAATGAAAACGCAAAAGCATACCGAATTTGAAGTTTTTATTCCAATTCTAAGTACCTAAAACATGAGATTATAGGTCCAGAAAAAGTCTCATTTAAATAACATGGGAAAATTCTTAATCCCCTCTTTACACCCCCCAAAATTAAAAATATTCACTTTTGGCAATTTTCCTGTGGGTTTTTCCAGAAAAGCTATAATCACGTTAAATTTAATCATTGTAGCCCTGCAGCAAGTGCTCAATAATTTGAGGGTGTAAAAGTGTTCCATATAAAAAACATTGGAAATATTTTTCATTTCCCTATAAAACCACTCTAAACTTGAAATTTTTTTACTTTTGGCAATTTGTCTGTCGGTTAGCCCTGGAAGGCTACAATCATGCCAAATTTCAACATTCTAATCTTGCCGGAAGTGCCTAAGAATTTTGGGGTATAGATGACGTCCCATATAAATAACATTGGAAATATTTTTCATTTCCCCATGACACCAATTTACGTTTAGAAATTTTCATTTCTGATGATTCACTTAGGTAAAGCTAACGAAAACGTAAAAGCATACCGAATTTGAAGTTTTTATTCCAATTCTAAGTACCTAAAACATGAGATTATAGGTCCAGAAAATATTATCATTTAAATAACATGGGAAAATTCTTCATCCCCTCTTTAGACCCCCAAAAAATCAAAATATTCACATTTGGCAAATTTCCTGTGGGTTTGTCACGAAAAGCTATAATCATGCCAAATTTAATCATTGTAGCTCTGCAGGAATTGCTCAATAATTTAAGGTTGTAAAAAGTGTCTCATATAAATAACATTGGAAATATTTTTCAGTTCCCTGTAAAACCACTCTAAAGTTGGAATTTTTTACTTTTGGCAATTTTTCTTTCGGTTAGTCCTGGAGGGCTACAATCATGTCAAATTTCAAAATTCTAATCTTGCCGGAAGTGCCTAAGCATTTTGGGGTATAGAAGACGTCCCATGTAAATAACATTGGAAAAATTTTTCATTAGCCCATGACACCAATTTACGTTTAGAAATTTTCATTTCTGATGATTCACTTAGGTAAAGCTAACGAAAACGTACAAGCATACCGAATTTGAAGTTTTTATTCCAGTTCTAAGTACCTAAAATATGAGATTATATGTCCAGAAAAAGTCTCATTTAAATAACATGGGAAAATTCTTCATCCTCTCCTCAGACCCCCTAAAAATTAAAAATATTCACTTTTGGCAATTTTCCTGTGGGTTTGTCCCGAAAAGCTATAATCAAGCCAAATTTAATCATTGTAGCCTTGCAGAAAATGCTCAATAATTGGAGGGTGTTAAAAATGTCCCATGTAAATAACATTGGAAAGATTTTTCATTTCCCCATGACACCAATTTACGTTTAGAAATTTTCATTTCTGATGATTCACTTAGGTAAAGATAACAAAACCGTACAAGCATGCCGAATTTGAAACTTTTATTCCAATTCTAAGTACCTAAAACATGAGATTATAAGTCCAGAAACATCCTCTTTTAAATAACATGGGGAAATTCTTCATCCCCTCTTTAGACCCACAAATATAAAAATATTCACTTTTGGCAATTTTCCTGTGGGTTTCTCCAGAAAAGCTATAATCATGTTAAATTTAATCATTGTAGCCCTGCAGGAAGTGCTCAATAATTTGAGGGTGTAAAAGTGTTCCATATAAATAACATTGGAAATATTTTTCAGTTCCCTATAAAACCACTCTAAACTTGATTTTTTTTACTTTTGGTAATTTTTCTGTCGGTTAGTCCTGGAAGGCTACAATCATGCCAAATTTCAACATTCTAATCTTGCCGGAAGTGCCTAAGCATTTTGGGGTATAGAAGACGTCCCATATAAATAACATTGGAAAGCTTTTTCATCTCCCCATGACTCCAATTTTCGTTTAGAAATTTTCATTTCTGATGATTCACTTAGGTAAAGCTAACGAAAACATACAAGCATACCGAATTTGAAGTTTTTATTCCAATTCTAAGTACCTAAAACATGAGATTATAAGTCAAGAAACATCCTCTTTTAAATAACATGGGGAAATTCTTCATCCCCTCTTTAGACCCACAAATAAAAAAATATTCACTTTTGGCAATTTTCCTGTGGGTTTCTCCAGAAAAGCTATAATCATCTTAAATTTAATCATTGTAGCCCTGCAGGAAGTGCTCAAGAATTTGAGGGTGTAAATGTGTTCCATATAAATAACATTGGAAATATTTTTCAGTTCCCTATAAAACCACTCTAAAGTTGGAATTTTTTACTTTTTGCAATTTTTTCTGTCCGTTAGTCCTGGAAGGCTACAATCATGCCAAATTTCATCATTCTAATCTTGCCGGAAGTTCCTAAACATTTTGGGGTATAGAAGAGGTCCCATATAAATAACATTGGAAAGATTTTTCAGTTCCCCATGAAACCACTTTATATTTAAAAATTTTCATTTCTGATGATTTACTTCGGATAGGCAAATAAAAACGTAAAAGCATACCGAATTGGAAGTTTTTATTCCAATTCTAAGTTCCTAAAACATGAGATTATAAGTCCAGAAAAAGTCTCATTTAAATAACATGGGGAAATTCTTAATCCCCTCTTTAGACCCCCCAAAAAGTAAAATTATTCACTTTTGGCAATTTTCCTGTGGATTTGTCCAGAAAAGCTATAATCATGTTAAATTTAATCATTGTAGCCCTGCGGGAAGTGCTCAATAAATTGAGGGTGTAAAAGTGTTCCATATAAATAACATTGGAAATATTTTTCAGTTCACTATAAAACCACTCTAAACTTGAAATTTTTTTACTTCTGGCAATTTTTATGTCGGTTAGTCCTGGAAGGCTACAATCATGCCAAATTTCAACATTCTAATCTTGCCGGAAGTGCCTAAGCATTTTAAGGTATAGAAGACGTCCCATATAAATAACATTGGAAAGATAATTCAGTTCCCCATGAAACCACTTTATGTTTAGAAATTTTCATTTCTGATGATTCACTTCGGTAAAGCTGACGAGAACGTACAAGCATACCGAATTTGAAGTTTTTATTCCAATTCTAAGTACCTAAATATGAGATAATAAGTCCAGAAAAAGTCTCATTTAAATAACATGGGAAAATTCTTCATCCCCTCTTTAGACACCCTAAAAATTAAAAATATTCACTTTTGGCAATTTTCCTGTGGGTTTGTCCCGAAAAGCTATAATCATGTTAAAATTAATCATTTTAGCCCTGTAGGAAGTGCTCAATAATTTGAGGGTGTAAAAGCGTTCCATATAAATAACATTGGAAATATTTTTCAGTTCCCTATAAAACCACTCTAAAGTTGGGATTTTTTACTTTTGCAATTTTTCTGTCCGTTAGTCCTGGAAGGATACAATCATGCCAAATTTCATCATTCTAATCTTGCCGGATGTGCCTAAACATTTTGGGGTATAGAAGACGTCCCAAATAAATAACATTGGAAAGATTTTTCCGTTCCCCATGATACAACTTTATGTTTAGAAATTTTCATTTCTGATAGTTTACTTAGGTAAATCTAACGAAAACGTACAAGCATACCGAATTTGAAGTTTTTATTCAAATTCTAAGTACCTAACACATGAGATTATATGTCCAGAAAAAGTCTCATTTAAATACACAGGAAAAATTTTTCATCCCCTCTTTAGAGTCCCCAAAAATTAAAAATAATCACTTTTGGCAATTTTCTCTGGGTCTGTCCTGAAAAGCTATAATCATCTTAAATTTAATCATTGTAGCCCTGCAGGAGGTGCTCAATAATTTGAGGATGTAAAAGTGTTCCATATAAATAACATTGGAAATATTTTTCAGTTCCCTCTAAAACCACTCTAAATTTGGAATTTTCTTACTTTTGGCAATTTGTCTTTCGGTTAGTCCTGGAAGACTACAATCATGCCAAATTTCATCATTCTAATCTTCCCGGAAGAGCCTAAACATTTTGGGGTATAGAAAACGTCCCATATAAATAACATTGGAAAGATTTTTCAGTTCCTCATGAAACCACTTTATGGTTAGAAATTTTCATTTCTGATGATTGACTTCGGTAAACCTAACGAAAACGTACAAGCATACCGAATTTGAAGTTTTTATTCCAATTCTAACTACCTGGAACATGAGCTTATAGGTCCAACAAATCTCATTTAAATAACATGGGAAAATTTTTTATCCCCTCTTTAGACCCCCTAAAAATTAAAAATGTTCACTATTGGCAATTTTCCTGCGGGTTTGTCCCGAAAAGCTATAATCATGCCAAATTTAATCATTGTAGCCCTGAAAAAAGTGCTCAATAATTTGAGGGTGTAAAAGGTGTCCCATATAAATAATATTTTAAATATTTTTCAGTTCCCTCTAAAACCACTCTAAATTTGGAATTTTTTACTTTTAACAATTTTTCTGTTGGTTAGTCCTGGAAGGCTACAATCATGCCAAATTTCATCATTCGAATCTTGTCGGAAGTGCCTAAACATTTTGGGGTATAGAAGACGTCCCATATAAATAACATTGGAAAGAATTTTCAGTTTTCCATGAAGCCACTTTACGTTTAGTAATTTTCATTTCTGATGATTCACTTAGGTAAAGCCAACAAAACCGTAAAGCATACCGAATTTGAAGCTTTTATACCCATTCTAAGTACCTAAAAGATGATATTATAAGTCCAGAAAAAGGCTAATTTAAATAACATGGGGAAATTCTTCATCCCCCCTTTAGAACCCTCAAAAACTATAAATATTCACTTTTGGCAATTTTCCTGTGGGTTTGTCCAGAAAAGCTATTATCATGCCAAATTTAATCATTGTAGCTTTGCAGGATGTGCTCAATAATTTGAAGGTGTAAAAGGTGTTCCGTATAACATTGGAAATATTTTTCAGTTCCCTATAAAACCACTCTAATTTGGAATTTTTTACTTTTGGCAATCTTTCTATCGGTTAGTCCTGGAAGGCTACAATCATGCCAAATTTCATCATTCTAATCTTGTCGGAAGTGCCTAAACATTTTGGGGTATAGAAAACGTTCCATATAAATAACATTGGAAATATTTTTCAGTTCCCCATGAAACCACTTTATATTTAGAAATTTTCATTTCTGATGATTTACTTCGGATAAGCAAATGAAAACGCAAAAGCATACCGAATTTGAAGTTTTTATTCCAATTCTAAGTACCTAAAACATGAGATTATAAGTCCAGAAAAAGTCTCATTTAAATAACATGAGAAAAATTTTCATCCCCTCTTTAGACCCCCTAAAAATTAAAAATATTCACTTTTGGCAATTTTCCTGTGGGTTTGTCCCGAAAAGCTATAATCATGTAAAAATCAATCATTGTAGCCCTTTAGGAAGTGCTCAATAATTTGAGGGTGTAAAAACGTTCCATATAAATACCATTGGAAATATTTTTCAGTTCCCTATAAAATAACTCTAAAGTTGGAATTTTCTTACTTTTGACAGTTTTTCTGTCAGTTAGTCCTGGAAGGCTACAATCATGCCAAATTTCATCATTCTAATCTTGCCGGAAGTGCCTAAACATTTTGGGGTATAGAAGGCGTCACATATAAATAACATTGGAAAGATTTTTCATTTCCCTATGAAACCACTTTATGGTTAGAAATTTTCATTCCTGATGATTTACTTCGGTAAAGCTGACGAAAACGTACAAGCATACGGAATCTGAAGTTTTTATTCAAATTCTAAGTACCTAAAAGATGATATTATAAGTCCAGAAAAATTCTCACTTAAATAACATGGGAAAATTCTTCATCCCCTCTTTAGACCCCCCAAAATTAAAAATATTCACCTTTGTCCATTTTCCTGTGGGTTTGTCCCGTAAAGCTATAATCATGCCAAATTTAATCATTGTAGCCTAGCAGAAAATGCTCAATAATTGGAGGGTGTTAAAGGTGTCCCATATAAATAACATTGGAAATATTTTTCAGTTCCCTATAAAACCACTCTAAACTTGAATTTTTTTTACTTTTGGCAATTTTTCTGTCGGTTAGTCCTGGAAGGCTACAATCATGCCAAATTTCATCATTCTAATCTTGCCGGAAGTGCCTAAACATTTTGGGGTATAGAAGACGTCCCATATAAATAACATTGGAAAGAATTTTCAGTTTTCCATGAAACCACTTTACGTTTAGAAATTTTCATTTCTGATGATTCACTTAGGTAAAGCCAAAAAACCGTACAAGCATACCGAATTTGAAACTTTAATTCCAATTCTAAGTACCTAAAACATGAGATTATAAGTCCATAAAAAGCCTCATTTAAATAACATGGGGAAATTCTTCATCCCTTCTTTAGAACCCTCAGAAATTATAAATATTCACTTTTGGCAATTTTCCTGTGGGTTTGTCCCGGAAAGCTATAATCATGCCAAATTTAATCATTGTAGCCTTGCAGGAAATGCTCAATAATTGTACGGTGTAAAAGGTGTTCCATGTAAATAACATTGGAAATGTTTTTCAGTTCCCTATATAACCACTCTAAAGTTGGAATTTTTTACTTTTGGCAATTTTTCTGTCGGTTTGTCCTGGAAGGATACAATCATGCCAAATTTCATCATTCTCTTCTTGCCGGAAGTGCCTAAACATTTTGGGGTATAGAAGACGTCCCATATTAATAATATTGGAAAGATTTTTCTGTTCCCCATGAAACCAATTTACTCTTAGAAATTTTCATTTCTGATGATTTACTTAGGTAAAGCTAACGAAAACGTACAAGCATACCGAATTTGAAGTTTTTATTCCAATTCTAAGTACCTAAAACATGAGATTATAGGTCCAGAAAAAGTCTCATTTAAATAACATTGGAAAATTCTTCATCCTTTGTTTAGACCCCCTAAAAATTAAAGATATTAACATTTTTCAAATTTCCTGTGGGTTTGTCAGGAAATGCTATAATCATGTTAAATTTGATCTTGTAGCCCTGTAGGAAGTGCTCAATAATTTGAGGGTGTAAGAGGTGTCCTATATAAATAACATTGGAAATATTTTTCAGTTCCCTATAAAATCACTCTAAATTTGGAATTTTTACTCCTGGCAATTTTTCTGTCGGTTAGTATTGGAAAGCTACAATCATGCCAAATTTCATCATTCTAATCTTGCCAGAAGTGCCTAAACATTTTGGGGTATAGAAGACGTCCCATATAAATAATATTGGAAAGATTTTTCAGTTCCCCATGAATCCACTTTACGGTTAGAAATTTTCATTTCTGATGATTCACTTAGGTAAATCTAACGAAAACGTACAAGCATACCGAATTTGAAATTTTAATTCCAATTCTAAGTACCAAGAACATGAGACTATAGGTCCAGAAAAGGTCTCTTTTAAATAACGTGTGAAAATTCTTCATCCCCTCTTTAGACCCCCTAAAAATTAAAAATATTCAGTTTTTGCAATTTTCGTGTGGGTTTGTCCCGAAAAGCTATAATCATGTTAAATTTTATGATTGTAGCCCTGAAAGAAGTGCTCAATAATTTGACGGTGTAAAAGGTGTTCCATAAAATAACATTGGAAATATTTTTCAGTTCCCTATAAAACCACTCTAAACTTGATTTTTTTCACTTTTGGCAATTTTTCTGTCGGTTAGTCCTGGAAGGCTACAATCATGCCAAATTTCAACATTCTAATCTTGCCGGAAGTGCCTAAGCATTTTGGGGTATAGAAGACGTCCCATATAAAAAACATTGGAAAGATTTTTCATTTCCCCATGACACCAATTTACGTTTAGAAATTTTCATTTCTGATGATTCACTTAGGTAAAGCTAACGAGAACGTACAAGCATGCCGAATTTGAAGTTTTTACTCCAATTCTAAGTATCTAAAACATGAGATTATAGGTCCGGAAAAAGTCTCTTTAAATAACATGAGAAAATTCTTCATCCCCTCTTTAGACCCCCCAAAAATTAAAAAAAATCACATTTGGGAAATTTCCTGTGGGTTTGTCCCGAAAAGCTATAATCGTGCCAAACTTAATCATTGTAGCTCTGCAGGAAGTGCTCAATAATTTGATGGTGTAAAAGGTGTCCCATATAAATAACATTGGAAATATTTTTCAGTTCCCTATAAAACCACTCTAAAGTTGGAATTTTTTACTTTTGGCAATTTTTCTGTCGGTTAGTCCTGGAAGGCTAGTATCATGCCAAATTTCATCATTCTAATCTTGCCGGAAGTGCCTAAACATTTTGGGGTATAAAAGACATCCCTTATTAATAACATTGGAAAGATTTTTCATTTCCCAAAGAAAATACTTTACGTGTAGAAATTTTCATTTGTGATGACTTACTTAGGTAAAGCTAACGAAAACGTACAAGCATACCGAATTTGAAGTTTTTATTCCAATTCTAATAACCTAAAACATGAGATTATAAGTCAAGAAAAGGTCTCGTTTAAATAACATGGGGAAATTCTTAATCCCCTCTTTAGACCCCCCAAAAAGTAAAAATATTCACTTTTGGCAATTTTCCTTTGGATTTGTCCAGAAAAGCTATAATCATGTTAAATTTAATCATTGTAGCCCTGCAGGAAGTGCTCAATAATTTGAGGGTGTAAAAGTGTTCCATATAAATAACATTTAAAATATTTTTCAGTTCCCTATAAAACCACTCAAAACTTGAATTTTTTTACTTTTGGCAATTTTTCTGTCGGTTAGTCCTGGAAGGCTACAATCATGCCAAAATTCATCATTCTAATCTGGCCGGAAGTGCCTAAAAATTTTGGGGTATAGAAGACGTCCCATATAAATAACATTGGAAAGATTTTTCAGTTCCCCATGAAACCAATTTATGGTTAGAAATTTTCATTTCTGATGATTTACTTAGGTAAAGCTAACGAAAACGTACAAGCATACCGAATTTGAAGTTTTTATTCCAATTCTAAGTACCTAAAACAAGAGATTATAGGTCCAGAAAAAGTCTCATTTAAATAACATGGAAAATTCTTCATCATTCTTTAGACCCCCTAAAAATTAAAAATATTCACATTTGGCAATTTTACTGTGGGCTTGTCCCGAAAAGCTATAATCATGTTTAATTTAATCATTGTAGCCATGCAGGAAGTGCTCAATAATTTGAGGGTTTAAAAGGTGTCCCGTATAAATAACATTGGAAATATTTTTCAGTTTTCTATAAAACCACTCTAAAGTGGGATTTTTTTACATTTGGCAATTTTTCTGTCCGTTGGTCCTGGAAGGATACAATCATGCCAAATTTCATCATTCTAATCTTGCCGGAAGTGCCTAAACATTTTGGGGTATAGAAGACGTCCCAAATAAATAACATTGGAAAGATTTTTCCGTTCCCCATGATACAACTTTATGTTTAAAAATTTTCATTTCTGATGATTTAGTTAGGTAAACCTAAGGAAAACGTACAAGCATACCGAATCTGAAGTTTTTATTCCAATTCTAAGTACCTAAAACATGAGATTATAAGTCCAAAAAAAGTCTCATTTAAATAACATGGGGAAATTCTTAATCCCCTCTTTAGACCCCCCAAAAAGTAAAAATATTCACTTTTGGCAATTTTCCTGTGGATTTGTCCAGAAAAGCTATAATCATGTTAAATTTAATCATTGTAGCCCTGCAGGAAGTGCTCAATAATTTGAGGGTGTAAAAGTGTTCCATATAAATAACATTGGAAATATTTTTCAGTTCCCTATAAAACCACTCAAACTTGAATTTTTTTTACTTTTGGCAATTTTTCTGTCGGTTAGTCCTGGAAGGATACAATCATGCCAAAATTCATCATTCTAATCTGGCCGGAAGTGCCTAAAAATTTTGGGGTATAGAAGACGTCAAATATAAATAACATTGGAAAGATTTTTCAGTTCCCCATGAAACCAATTTATGGTTAGAAATTTTAATTTCTGATGATTTACTTAGGTAAAGCTAACGAAAACGTACAAGCATACCGAATTTGAAGTTCTTATTCCAATTCTAAGTACCTAAAACATGAGATTATAGGTCCAGAAAAAGTCTCATTTAAATAACATGGGAAAATTCTTCATCCTTTCTTTAGACCCACTAAAAATTAAAAATATTCACATTTGGCACTTTTACTGTGGGCTTGTCCCGAAAAGCTATAATCATGTTAAATTTAATCATTGTAGCCCTGCAGGAAGTGCTCAATAATTTGAGGGTGTAAAAGTGTTCCATATAAATAACATTGGAAATATTTTTCAGTTCCCTATAAAACCACTCTAAACTTGATTTGTTTTACTTTTGGCAATTTTTCTGTCGGTTTGTCCTGGAAGGCTACAATCATGCCAAATTTCAACATTCTAATCTTGCCGGAAGTGCCTAAGCATTTTGGGGTATAGAAGAAGTCCCATATAAATAATATTGGAAAGCTTTTTCATTTCCCCATGACACCAATTTACGTTTAGAAATTTTCATTTCTGATGATTCACTTAGGTAAAGCTAACGAGAACGTACAAGCATGCCGAATTTGAAGTTTTTATTCCAATTCTAAGTATCTAAAACATGAGATTATAGGTCTTGAAAAAGTCTCTTTAAATAACATGGGAAAATTCTTCATCCCCTCTTTAGACCCCCCCAAAATTAAAAATATTCACATTTGGGAAATTACCTGTGGGTTTGTCCCGAAAAGCTATAATAATGCCAAATTTAATCATTGTAGCTCTGCAGGAAGTGCTCAATAATTTGAGGGTGTAAAAGGTGTCCCATATAAATAACATTGGAAATTTTTTTCAGTTCCCTATAAAACCACTCTAAAGTTGGAATTTTTTACTTTTGGCAATTTTTCTGTCGGTTAGTTCTGGAAGGCTAGTATCATGCCAAATTTCATCATTCTAATCTTGCCGGAAGTGCCTAAACATTTTGGGGTATAAAGGACGTCCCTTATTAATAACATTGGAAAGATTTTTCATTTCCCAAAGAAAATACTTTACGTTTAGAAATTTTCATTTCTGATGATTTACTTAGGTAAAGCTAACGAAAACGTACAAGCATACCGAATTTGAAGTTTTTATTCCAATTCTAATTACCTAAAACATGAGATTATAGATCCAGAAAAAGTCTCATTTAAATAACATGGGGAAATTCTTAATCCCCTCTTTAGACCCCCCAAAAAGTAAAAATATTCACTTTTGGCAATTTTCCTGTGGATTTGTCCAGAAAAGCTATAATCATGTTAAATTTAATCATTGTAGCCCTGCAGGAAGTGCTCAATAATTTGAGGGTGTAAAAGTGTTCCATATAAATAACATTGGAAATATTTTTCAGTTCCCTATAAAACCACTCTAAACTTGAATTTTTTTTACTTTGGCAATTTTTCTGTCGGTTAGTCCTGGAAGGCTACAATCATGCCAAATTTCATCATTCTAATCTTGCCGGTAGTGCCTAAGCATTTTGGGGTATAGAAGACGTCCCATATAAATAACATTGGAAAGATATTTCAGTTCCCCATGAAACCACTTTATGTTTAGAAAATTTCATTTCTGATGATTCACTTCGGTAAAGCTGACGAAAACGTACAAGCATACCGAATTTGAAGTTTTTATTCCAAATCTAAGTACCTAAATATGAGATAATAGGTCCAGAAGAAGTCTCATTTAAATAACATGGGAAAATTCTTCATCCTTTCTTTAGACCCCTAAAAATTAAAAATATTCACATTTGGCAATTTTCCTGTGGGCTGGTCCCGAAAAGATATAATCATGTTAATTTAATCATTGTAGCCCTGCAGGAAGTGCTCAATAATTTGAGGGTGTAAAAGGTGTCCCATATAAATAACATTGGAAATATTTTCAGTTCCCTATAAAACCACTCTAAAGTTGGAATTTTTTACTTTTGCAATTTTTCTGTCCGTTAGTCCTGGAAGGATACAATCATGCCAAATTTCATCATTCTAATCTTGCCGGAAGTGCCTAAACATTTTGGGGTATAGAAGACGTCCCAAATAAATAACATTGGAAAGATTTTTCCGTTCCCTATGATACAACTTTATGTTTAGAAACTTTCATTTCTCATAGTTTACTTAGGTAAATCTAACGAAAACGTACAAGCATACCGAATTTGAAGTTTTTATTCAAATTCTAAGTACCTAACACATGAGATTATATGTCCAGAAAAAGTCTCATTTAAATACACAGGAAAAATTTTTCATCCCCTCTTTAGAGTCCCCAAAAATTAAAAATATTCATTTTTGGCAATTTTCTCTGGGTCTGTCCTGAAAAGCTATAATCATGTTAAATTTAATCATTGTAGCCCTGCAGGAAGTGCTCAATAATTTGAGGATGTAAAAGTGTTCCATATAAATAACATTGGAAATATTTTTCAGTTCCCTCTAAAACCACTCTAAAGTTGGAATTTTCTTACTTTTGGCAATTTGTCTTTCGGTTAGTCCTGGAAGACTACAATCATGCCAAATTTCATCATTCTAATCTTCCCGGAAGAGCCTAAACATTTTCGGGTAGAGAAGACGTCCCATATAAATAACATTGGAAAGAATTTTCAGTTTTCCATGAAGCCACTTTACGTTTAGAAAATTTCATTTCTGATGATTCACTTAGGTAAAGCCAACAAAACCGTAAAGCATACCGAATTTGAAGCTTTTATACCCATTCTAAGTACCTAAAAGATGATATTATAAGTCCAGAAAAAGGCTAATTTAAATAACATGGGGAAATTCTTCATCCCCTCTTTAGAACCCTCAAAAACTATAAATATTCGTTTTTGGCAATTTTCCTGTGGGTTTGTCCCGAAAAGCTATTATCATGCCAAATTTAATCATTGTAGCTTTGCAGGATGTGCTCAATAATTTGAAGGTGTAAAAGGTGTTCCATATAAATAACATTGGAAATATTTTTCAGTTCCCTATAAAACCACTCTAATTTGGAATTTTTTACTTTTGGCAATCTTTCTGTCGGTTAGTCCTGGAAGGCTACAATCATGCCAAATTTCATCATTCTAATCTTGTCGGAAGTGCCTAAACATTTTGGGGTATAGAAAACGTTCCATATAAATAACATTGGAAATATTTTTCAGTTCCCCATGAAACCATTTTATATTTAGAAATTTTCATTTCTGATGATTTACTTCGGATAAGCAAATGAAAACGCAAAAGCATACCGAATTTGAAGTTTTTATTCCAATTCTAAGTACCTAAAACATGAGATTATAGGTCCAGAAAAAGTCTCATTTAAATAACATGGGGAAATTCTTAATCACCTCTTTACACCCCCCAAAATTAAAAATATTCACTTTTGGCAATTTTCCTGTGGGTTTTTCCAGAAAAGCTATAATCACGTTAAATTTTATCATTGTAGCTCTGCAGCAAGTGCTCAATAATTTGAGGGTGTAAAAGTGTTCCATATAAATAACATTGGAAATATTTTTCATTTCCCTATAAAACCACTCTAAACTTGAAATTTTTTTACTTTTGGCAATTTTTATGTCGGTTAGTCCTGGAAGGCTACAATCATGCCAAATTTCAACATTCTAATCTTGCCGGAAGTGCCTAAGCATTTTGGGGTATAGAAGACGTCCCATATAAATAACATTGGAAAGATATTTCAGTTCCCCATGAAACCACTTTATGTTTAGAAAATTTCATTTCTGATGATTCACTTCGGTAAAGCTGACGAAAACGTACAAGCATACCGAATTTGAAGTTTTTATTCCAATTCTAAGTACCTAAATATGAGATAATAGGTCCAGAAGAAGTCTCTTTTAAATAACATGGGAAAATTCTTCATCCTTTCTTTACACCCCCTAAAAATTAAAAATATTCACATTTGGCAATTTTCCTGTGGGTCTGTCCTGAAAAGCTATAATCATGTTAAATTTAATCATTGTAGCCCTGCAGGAAGTGCTCAATAATTTGAGGATGTAAAAGTGTTCCATATAAATAACATTGGAAATATTTTTCAGTTCCCCGTAAAACCACTCTAGAGTTGGATTTTTCTTACTTTTGGCAATTTTTCTGTCGGTTAGTCCTCGAAGACTACAATCATGCCAAATTTCATCATTCTAATCTTGCCGGAAGAGCCTAAACATTTTCGGGTATAGAAGACTTCACATATAAATAACATTGGAAAGATTTTTCAGTTCCCCATGAAACCACTTTACGTTCAGAAATTTTCATTTCTGACGATTTACTAAGGTAATGCTAACGAAAACGTACAAGCATACCGAATTTGAAGCTTTTATTCCAATTCTAAGTACCTAAAACACGAGATTATATGTCCAGAAAAAGTCTCATTTAAATAACACGGGAAAATTCTTCACCCCCTCTTTAAACCCCTAAAATTAATAATGTTAACTTTTGGCAATTTTCCTGTGGGTTTGTCCCGTAAAACTATAATCATGGCAAATTTAATCATTGTAGCCCTGCAGGAAGTGCTCAAAATTTTGAGGGTGTAAAAGGTGTCCCATATAAATATTATTGAAAATATTTTTCAGTTCCCTATAAAACAACTCTAAAATTGCAATTTTTTTACTTTTGGCAATTTTTCTGTCGGTTAGTCCTGGAAGGACACAATCATGCCAAATCTCATCATTCTAATATTTACGGAATTGCCTAAACATTTTGGGGTATAGAAGACGTCTCATATAAGTAACATTGGAAAGATTTTTCAGTTCCCAATGAAACAACTTTATGATTAGAAATTTTCATTTCTGATGATTCACTTCGGTATAGCTGACGAAAACGTACAAGCATACAGAATTTGAAGTTTTTATTCCAATTCTAAGTATCTAAAACATTAGATTATATGTCCAGAAAAAGTCTCATTTAAATAACATGGGGAAATTCTTCATCCCCTCTTCGGACCCCCTAAAAATTAAAAATATTCAGTTTTCGCAATTTTGCTGTGGGTTTGTCCCGAAAAGCTATAATCATGCCAAATTTACTCATTGTAGCCCTTCAGGAAATGATCAATAATGTGAGGTTGTTAAAGGTGTCCCATATAAATAACATTGGAAATATTTTTCAGTTCCCTATAAATCACTCTAAAGTTGGAATTTTTTACTTTTGGCAATTTTTCTGTCGGTTAGTCCTGGAAGGATACAATCATGCCGAATTTCATCATTCTAATCTTGCCGGAACTGCCTAAACATTTAGGGGTATAGAAGACGTCCCATATAAATAACATTGGAAAGATTTTTCAGTTCCCCATGAAACCATTTTATGCTTAGAAATTTTTGTTTCTGATGATTTACTTATATAAAGCTAACGAAAATGTACAAGCATACCGAATCTGAAGTTTTTATTCCAATTCTAAGTACTTAAAACATGAGATTATAAGTCCAGAAAAAGTCTCATTTAAATAACACGGGAAAATTCTTCACCCCCTCTTTAGACCCCTAAAATTAAAAATATTCACATTTGGCAAATTTTCTGTGGGTTTGTCCCGAGAAGCTATAATCATGTTAAATTTAATCATTGTAGCCCTGCAAGAAGTGCTCAATAAATTGAGGGTGTAAAAGTGTTCCATATAAATAACATTGGAAAGATTTTTCAATTCGCCATGAAACCACTTTATATTTGAAGAATTTCATTTCTGATGATTTACTTCGGATATGCAAATAAAAACGTAAAAGCATACCGAATTGGAAGTTTTTATTCCAATTCTAAGTACCTAAAACATGAGATTATAGGTCCAGAAAAAGTCTCATTTAAATAACATGGGGAAATTCTTAATCCCCTCTTTAGACCCCCCAAAAAGTAAAAATATTCACTTTTGGCAATTTTCCTGTGGATTTGACCAGAAAAGCTATAATCATGTTAAATTTAATCATTGTAGCCCTGCAGGAAGTGCTCAATAATTTGAGGGTGTTAAAGGTGTCCCATATAAATAACATTGGAAATATTTTTCAGTTCCCTATAAAACCACTCTAAACTTGAATTTTTTTTACTTTTCGCAATTTTTATGTCGGTTAGTCCTGGAAGGCTACAATCATGCCAAATTTCAACATTCTAATCTTGCCGGAAGTGCCTAAGCATTTTGGGGTATAGAAGACGTCCCATATAAATAACATTGGAAAGATATTTCAGTTCCCCATGAAACCACTTTATGTTTAGAAATTTTCATTTCTGATGATTCACTTCGGTAAAGCTGACGAGAACGTACAAGCATACCGAATTTGAAGTTTTTATTCCAATTCTAAGTACCTAAAACATGAGATTATAGGTCCAGAAAAAGTCTCATTTAAATAACATGGGAAAATTCTTCATCCCCTCTTTAGACCCCTAAAAATTAAAAATATTCACATTTGGCAATTTTCCTGTGGGCTGGTCCCGAAAAGATATAATCATGTTAATTTAATCAGTGTAGCCCTGCAGGAAGTGCTCAATAATTTGAGGGTGTAAAAGGTGTCCCATATAAATAACATTGGAAATATTTTCAGTTCCCTATAAAACCACTCTAAAGTTGGAATTTTTTACTTTTGCAATTTTTCTGTCCGTTAGTCCTGGAAGGATACAATCATGCCAAATTTCATCATTCTAATCTTGCCGGAAGTGCCTAAACATTTTGGGGTATAGAAGACGTCCCAAATAAATAACATTGGAAAGATTTTTCCGTTCCCCATGATACAACTTTATGTTTAGAAATTTTCATTTCTCATAGTTTACTTAGGTAAATCTAACGAAAACGTACAAGCATACCGAATTTGAAGTTTTTATTCAAATTCTAAGTACCTAACACATGAGATTATATGTCCAGAAAAAGTCTCATTTAAATACACAGGAAAAATTTTTCATCCCCTCTTTAGAGTCCCCAAAAATTAAAAATATTCACTTTTGGCAATTTTCTCTGGGTCTGTCCTGAAAAGCTATAATCATGTTAAATTTAATCATTGTAGCCCTGCAGGAAGTGCTCAATAATTTGAGGATGTAAAAGTGTTCCATATAAGTAACATTGGAAATATTTTTCAGTTCCCTCTAAAACCACTCTAAAGTTGGAATTTTCTTACTTTTGGCAATTTGTCTTTCGGTTAGTCCTGGAAGACTACAATCATGCCAAATTTCATCATTCTAATCTTCCCGGAAGAGCCTAAACATTTTCGGGTAGAGAAGACGTCCCATATAAATAACATTGGAAAGATTTTTCAGTTCCTCATGAAACCACTTTATGGTTAGAAATTTTCATTTCTGATGATTGACTTCGGTAAACCTAACGAAAACGTACAAGCATACCGAATTTGAAGTTTTTATTCTAATTCTAACTACCTGGAACATGAGCTTATAGGTCCAACAATTCTCATTTAAATAACATGGGAAAATTTTTTATCCCCTCTTTAGACCCCCTAAAAATTAAAAATGTTCACTATTGGCAATTTTCCTGCGGGTTTGTCCCGAAAAGCTATAATCATTCCAAATTTAATCATTGTAGCCCTGAAAAAAGTGCTCAATAATTTGAGGGTGTAAAAGGTGTCCCATATAAATAATATTTTAAATATTTTTCAGTTTCCTATAAAACCACTCTAAATTTGGAATTTTTTACTTTTAACAATTTTTCTGTCGGTTAGTCCTGGAAGGCTACAATCATGCCAAATTTCATCATTCGAATCTTGCCGGAAGTGCCTCAACATTTTGGGGTATAGAAGACGTCCCATATAAATAACATTGGAAAGAATTTTCAGTTTTCCATGAAGCCACTTTACGTTTAGAAATTTTCATTTCTGATGATTCACTTAGGTAAAGCCAACAAAACCGTAAAGCATACCGAATTTGAAGCTTTTATACCCATTCTAAGTACCTAAAAGATGATATTATAAGTCCAGAAAAAGGCTAATTTAAATAACATGGGGAAATTCTTCATCCCCTCTTTAGAACCCTCAAAAACTATAAATATTCATTTTTGGCAATTTTCCTGTGGGTTTGTCCCGAAAAGCTATTATCATGCCAAATTTAATCATTGTAGCTTTGCAGGACGTGCTCAATAATTTGAAGGTGTAAAAGGTGTTCCATATAAATAACATTGGAAATATTTTTCAGTTCCCTATAAAACCACTCTAATTTGGAATTTTTTACTTTTGGCAATCTTTCTGGCGGTTAGTCCTGGAAGGCTACAATCATGCCAAATTTCATCATTCTAATCTTGTCGGAAGTGCCTAAACATTTTGGGGTATAGAAAACGTTCCATATAAATAACATTGGAAATATTTTTCAGTTCCCCATGAAACCACTTTATATTTAGAAATTTTCATTTCTGATGATTTACTTCGGATAAGCAAATGAAAACGCAAAAGCATACCGAATTTGAAGTTTTTATTCCAATTCTAAGTACCTAAAACATGAGATTATAGGTCCAGAAAAAGTCTCATTTAAATAACATGGGGAAATTCTTAATCCCCTCTTTACACCCCCCAAAATTAAAAATATTAACTTTTGGCAATTTTCCTGTGGGTTTTTCCAGAAAAGCTATAATCACGTTAAATTTAATCATTGTAGCTCTGCAGCAAGTGCTCAATAATTTGAGGGTGTAAAAGTGTTCCATATAAAAAACATTGGAAATATTTTTCATTTCCCTATAAAACCACTCTAAACTTGAAATTTTTTTACTTTTGGCAATTTTTATGTCGGTTAGTCCTGGAAGGCTACAATCATGCCAAATTTCAACATTCTAATCTTGCCGGAAGTGCCTAAGCATTTTGGGGTATAGAAGACGTCCCATATAAATAACATTGGAAAGATATTTCAGTTCCCCATGAAACCACTTTATGTTTAGAAAATTTCATTTCTGATGATTCACTTCGGTAAAGCTGACGAAAACGTACAAGCATACCGAATTTGAAGTTTTTATTCCAATTCTATGTACCTAAATATGAGATAATAGGTCCAGAAGAAGTCTCATTTAAATAACATGGGAAAATTCTTCATCCTTTCTTTATACCCCCTAAAAATTAAAAATATTCACATTTGGCAATTTTCCTGTGGGTCTGTCCTGAAAAGCTATAATCATGTTAAATTTGATCATTGTAGCCCTGCAGGAAGTGCTCAATAATTTGAGGATGTAAAAGTGTTCCATATAAATAACATTGGAAATATTTTTCAGTTCCCCGTAAAACCACTCTAGAGTTGGATTTTTCTTACTTTTGGCAATTTTTCTGTCGGTTAGTCCTCGAAGACTACAATCATGCCAAATTTCATCATTCTAATCTTGCCGGAAGAGCCTAAACATTTTCGGGTATAGAAGACGTCACATATAAATAACATTGGAAAGATTTTTCAGTTCCCCATGAAACCACTTTACGTTCAGAAATTTTCATTTCTGACGATTTACTAAGGTAATGCTAACGAAAACGTACAAGCATACCGAATTTGAAGCTTTTATTCCAATTCTAAGTACCTAAAACACGAGATTATATGTCCAGAAAAAGTCTCATTTAAATAACACGGGAAAATTCTTCACCCCCTCTTTAGACCCCTAAAATTAATAATGTTAACTTTTGGCAATTTTCCTGTGGGTTTGTCCCGTAAAACTATAATCATGGCAAATTTAATCATTGTAGCCCTGCAGGAAGTGCTCAAAATTTTGAGGGTGTAAAAGGTGTCCCATATAAATATTATTGAAAATATTTTTCAGTTCCCTATAAAACAACTCTAAAATTGCAATTTTTTACTTTTGGCAATTTTTCTGTCGGTTAGTCCAGGAAGGACACAATCATGCCAAATCTCATCATTCTAATCTTTACGGAATTGCCTAAACATTTTGGGGTATAGAAGACGTCTCATATAAGTAACATTGGAAAGATTTTTCAGTTCCCAATGAAACAACTTTATGATTAGAAATTTTCATTTCTGATGATTCACTTCGGTATAGCTGACGAAAACGTACAAGCATACAGAATTTGAAGTTTTTATTCCAATTCTAAGTATCTAAAACATGAGATTATATGTCCAGAAAAAGTCTCATTTAAATAATATGGGGAAATTCTTCATCCCCTCTTCGGACCCCCTAAAAATTAAAAATATTCAGTTTTCGCAATTTTGCTGTGGGTTTGTCCCGAAAAGCTATAATCATGCCAAATTTACTCATTGTAGCCCTTCAGGAAATGATCAATAATGTGAGGTTGTTAAAGGTGTCCCATATAAATAACATTGGAAATATTTTTCAGTTCCCTATAAATCACTCTAAAGTTGGAATTTTTTACTTTTGGCAATTTTTCTGTCGGTTAGTCCTGGAAGGATACAATCATGCCGAATTTCATCATTCTAATCTTGCCGGAACTGCCTAAACATTTAGGGGTATAGAAGACGTCCCATATAAATAACATTGGAAAGATTTTTCAGTTCCCCATGAAACCATTTTATGCTTAGAAATTTTCGTTTCTGATGATTTACTTATATAAAGCTAACGAAAATGTACAAGCATACCGAATCTGAAGTTTTTATTCCAATTCTAAGTACTTAAAACATGAGATTATAAGTCCAGAAAAAGTCTCATTTAAATAACACGGGAAAATTCTTCACCCCCTCTTTAGACCCCTAAAATTAAAAATATTCACATTTGGCAAATTTTCTGTGGGTTTGTCCCGAGAAGCTATAATCATGTTAAATTTAATCATTGTAGCCCTGCAAGAAGTGCTCAATAAATTGAGGGTGTAAAAGTGTTCCATATAAATAACATTGGAAAGATTTTTCAATTCCCCATGAAACCACTTTATATTTGAAAAATTTCATTTCTGATGATTTACTTCGGATATGCAAATAAAAACGTAAAAGCATACCGAATTGGAAGTTTTTATTCCAATTCTAAGTACCTAAAACATGAGATTATAGGTCCAGAAAAAGTCTCATTTAAATAACATGGGGAAATTCTTAATCTCCTCTTTAGACCCCCCAAAAAGTAAAAATATTCACTTTTGGCAATTTTCCTGTGGATTTGACCAGAAAAGCTATAATCATGTTAAATTTAATCATTGTAGCCCTGCAGGAAGTGCTCAATAATTTGAGGGTGTTAAAGGTGTCCCATATAAATAACATTGGAAATATTTTTCAGTTCCCTAAAAAACCACTCTAAACTTGAATTTTTTTTACTTTTGGCAATTTGTCTGTCGGTTAGTACTGGAAGGCTACAATCATGGCAAATTTCAACATTCTAATCTTGCCGGAAGTGCCTAAGCATTTTGGGGTATAGAAGACGTCCCATATAAATAACATTGGAAACATATTTCAGTTCCCCATGAAACCACTTTATGTTTAGAAATTTTCATTTCTGATGATTCACTTCGGTAAAGCTGACTAAAACGTACAAGCATACCGAATTTGAAGTTCTTATTCCGATTCTAAGTACCTAAATATGAGATAATAGGTCCAGAAAAAGTCTCATTAAAATAACATCGGTAAAATCTTCATCCCCTCTTTAGACACCCTAAAAATTAAAAATATTCACTCTTGGCAATTTTCCTGTGGGTCTGTCCTGAAAAGCTATAATCATGTTAAAATTAATCATTGAAGCCCTGTAGGATGTGCTCAATAATTTGAGGGTGTAAAAGCGTTCCATATAAATAACATTGGAAATATTTTTCAGTTCCCTATAAAACCACTCTAAAGTTGGAATTTTTTACTTTTTGCAATTTTTTCTGTCCGTTAGTCCTGGAAGGCTACAATCATGCCAAATTTCATCATTCTAATCTTGCCGGAAGTTCCTAAACATTTTGGGGTATAGAAGAGGTCCCATATAAATAACATTGGAAAGATTTTTCAGTTCCCCATGAAACCACTTTATATTTAAAAATTTTCATTTCTGATGATTTACTTCGGATATGCAAATAAAAACGTAAAAGCATACCGAATTGGAAGTTTTTATTCCAATTCTAAGTACCTAAAACATGAGATTATAAGTCCAGAAAAAGTCTCATTTAAATAACATGGGGAAATTCTTAATCACCTCTTTAGACCCCCCAAAAAGTAAAAATATTCACTTTTGGCAATTTTCCTGTGGATTTGTCCAGAAAAGCTATAATCATGTTAAATTTAATCATTGTAGCCCTGCGGGAAGTGCTCAATAAATTGAGGGTGTAAAAGTCTTCCATATAAATAACATTGGAAATATTTTTCAGTTCACTATAAAACCACTCTAAACTTGAAATTTTTTTACTTTTGGCAATTTTTATGTCGGTTAGTCCTGGAAGGCTACAATCATGCCAAATTTCAACATTCTAATCTTGCCGGAAGTGCCTAAGCATTTTGGGGTATAGAAGACGTCCCATATAAATAACATTGGAAAGATATTTCAGTTCCCCATGAAACCACTTTATGTTTAGAAATTTTCATTTCTGATGACTCACTTCGGTAAAGCTGACGAGAACGTACAAGCATACCGAATTTGAAGTTTTTATTCCAATTCTAAGTACCTAAATGTGAGATAATAGGTCCAGAAAAAGTCTCATTTAAATAACATGGGAAAATTCTTAATCCCCTCTTTAGACACCCTAAAAATTAAAAATATTCACTTTTGGCAATTTTCCTGTGGGTTTGTCCCGAAAAGCTATAATCATGTTAAAATTAATCATTTTAGCCCTGTAGGAAGTGCTCAATATTTTTTGAGGGTGTAAAAGTGTTCCATATAAATAACATTGGAAATATTTTTCAGTTCCCTATAAAACCACTCTAAAGTTTGAATTTTTTACTTTTTGCAATTTTTTCTGTCCGTTAGTCCTGGAAGGCTACAATCATGCCAAATTTCATCATTCTAATCTTGCCGGAAGTTCCTAAACATTTTGGGGTATAGAAGACGTCCCATATAAATAACATTGGAAAGATTTTTCATTTCCCCATGACACCAATTTATGTTTAGAAATTTTCATTTCTGATGATTCACTTAGGTAAAGCTAACGAAAACGTAGAAGCATACCGAATATGAAGTTTTTATTCCAATTCTAAGTACCTAAAACATGAGATTATAGGTCCAGAAAAAGTCTCATTTAAATAACATGGGAAAATTCTTCATCCCCTCTTTAGACCCCTAAAAATTAAAAATATTCACATTTGGCAATTTTCCTGTGGGCTGGTCCCGAAAAGATATAATCATGTTAATTTAATCATTGTAGCCCTGCAGGAAGTGCTCAATAATTTGAGGGTGTAAAAGGTGTCCCATATAAATAACATTGGAAATATTTTCAGTTCCCTATAAAACCACTCTAAAGTTGGAATTTTTTACTTTTGCAATTTTTCTGTCCGTTAGTCCTGGAAGGATACAATCATGCCAAATTTCATCATTCTAATCTTGCCGGAAGTGCCTAAACATTTTGGGGTATAGAAGACGTCCGAAATAAATAACATTGGAAAGATTTTTCCGTTCCCTATGATACAAATTTATGTTTAGAAATTTTCATTTCTCATAGTTTACTTAGGCAAATCTAACGAAAACGTACAAGCATACCGAATTTGAAGTTTTTATTCAAATTCTAAGTACCTAACACATGAGATTATATATCCAGAAAAAGTCTCATTTAAATACACAGGAAAAATTTTTCATCCCCTCTTTAGAGTCCCCAAAAATTAAAAATATTCATTTTTGGCAATTTTCTCTGGGTCTGTCCTGAAAAGCTATAATCATGTTAAATTTAATCATTGTAGCCCTGCAGGAAGTGCTCAATAATTTGAGGATGTAAAAATGTTCCATATAAATAACATTGGAAATATTTTTCAGTTCCCTCTAAAACCACTCTAAAGTTGGAATTTTCTTACTTTTGGCAATTTGTCTTTCGGTTAGTCCTGGAAGACTACAATCATGCCAAATTTCATCATTCTAATCTTCCCGGAAGAGCCTAAACATTTTCGGGTAGAGAAGACGTCCCATATAAATAACATTGGAAAGAATTTTCAGTTTTCCATGAAGCCACTTTACGTTTAGAAAATTTCATTTCTGATGATTCACTTCGGTAAAGCCAACAAAACCGTAAAGCATACCGAATTTGAAGCTTTTATACCCATTCTAAGTACCTAAAAGATGATATTATAAGTCCAGAAAAAGGCTAATTTAAATAACATGGGGAAATTCTTCATCCCCTCTTTAGAACCCTCAAAAACTATAAATATTCGTTTTTGGCAATTTTCCTGTGGGTTTGTCCCGAAAAGCTATTATCATGCCAAATTTAATCATTGTAGCTTTGCAGGATGTGCTCAATAATTTGAAGGTGTAAAAGGTGTTCCATATAAATAACATTGGAAATATTTTTCAGTTCCCTATAAAACCACTCTAATTTGGAATTTTTTACTTTTGGCAATCTTTCTGTCGGTTAGTCCTGGAAGGCTACAATCATGCCAAATTTCATCATTCTAATCTTGTCGGAAGTGCCTAAACATTTTGGGGTATAGAAAACGTTCCATATAAATAACATTGGAAATATTTTTCAGTTCCCCATGAAACTATTTTATATTTAGAAATTTTCATTTCTGATGATTTACTTCGGATAAGCAAATGAAAACGCAAAAGCATACCGAATTTGAAGTTTTTATTCCAATTCTAAGTACCTAAAACATGAGATTATAGGTCCAGAAAAAGTCTCATTTAAATAACATGGGGAAATTCTTAATCCCCTCTTTACACCCCCCAAAATTAAAAATATTCACTTTTGGCAATTTTCCTGTGGGTTTTTCCAGAAAAGCTATAATCACGTTAAATTTAATCATTGTAGCTCAGCAGCAAGTGCTCAATAATATGAGGGTGTAAAAGTGTTCCATATAAAAAACATTGGAAATATTTTTCATTTCCCTATAAAACCACTCTAAACTTGAAATTTTTTTACTTTTGGCAATTTTTATGTCGGTTAGTCCTGGAAGGCTACAATCATGCCAAATTTCAACATTCTTCTTGCCGGAAGTGCCTAAGCATTTTGGGGTATAGAAGACGTCCCATATAAATAACATTGGAAAGATATTTCAGTTCCCCATGAAACCACTTTATGTTTAGAAAATTTCATTTCTGATGATTCACTTCGGTAAAGCTGACGAAAACGTACAAGCATACCGAATTTGAAGTTTTTATTCCAATTCTAAGTACCTAAATATGAGATAATAGGTCCAGAAGAAGTCTCATTTAAATAACATGGGAAAATTCTTCATCCTTTCTATACACCCCCTAAAAATTAAAAATATTCACATTTGGCAATTTTCCTGTGGGTCTGTCCTGAAAAGCTATAATCATGTTAAATTTAATCATTGTAGCCCTGCAGGAAGTGCTCAATAATTTGAGGATGTAAAAGTGTTCCATATAAATAACATTGGAAATATTTTTCAGTTCCCCGTAAAACCACTCTAGAGTTGGATTTTTCTTACTTTTGGCAATTTTTCTGTCGGTTAGTCCTCGAAGACTACAATCATGCCAAATTTTATCATTCTAATCTTGCCGGAAGAGCCTAAACATTTTCGGGTATAGAAGACTTCACATATAAATAACATTGGAAAGATTTTTCAGTTCCCCATGAAACCACTTTACGTTCAGAAATTTTCATTTCTGACGATTTACTAAGGTAATGCTAACGAAAACGTACAAGCATACCGAATTTGAAGCTTTTATTCCAATTCTAAGTACCTAAAACACGAGATTATATGTCCAGAAAAAGTCTCATTTAAATAACACGGGAAAATTCTTCACCCCCTCTTTAGACCCCTAAAATTAATAATGTTAACTTTTGGCAATTTTCCTGTGGGTTTGTCCCGTAAAACTATAATCATGGCAAATTTAATCATTGTAGCCCTGCAGGAAGTGCTCAAAATTTTGAGGGTGTAAAAGGTGTCCCATATAAATATTATTGAAAATATTTTTCAGTTCCCTATAAAACAACTCTAAAATTGCAATTTTTTTACTTTTGGCAATTTTTCTGTCGGTTAGTCCTGGAAGAACACAATCATGCCAAATCTCATCATTCTAATCTTTACGGAATTGCCTAAACATTTTGGGGTATAGAAGACGTCTCATATAAGTAACATTGGAAAGATTTTTCAGTTCCCAATGAAACAACTTTATGATTAGAAATTTTCATTTCTGATGATTCACTTCGGTATAGCTGACGAAAACGTACAAGCATACAGAATTTGAAGTTTTTATTCCAATTCTAAGTATCTAAAACATGAGATTATATGTCCAGAAAAAGTCTCATTTAAATAACATGGGGAAATTCTTCATCCCCTCTTCGGACCCCCTAAAAATTAAAAATATTCAGTTTTCGCAATTTTGCTGTGGGTTTGTCCCGAAAAGCTATAATCATGCCAAATTTACTCATTGTAGCCCTTCAGGAAATGATCAATAATGTGAGGTTGTTAAAGGTGTCCCATATAAATAACATTGGAAATATTTTTCAGTTCCCTATAAATCACTCTAAAGTTGGAATTTTTTACTTTTGGCAATTTTTCTGTCGGTTAGTCCTGGAAGGATACAATCATGCCGAATTTCATCATTCTAATCTTGCCGGAACTGCCTAAACATTTAGGGGTATAGAAGACGTCCCATATAAATAACATTGGAAAGATTTTTCAGTTATCCATGAAACCATTTTATGCTTAGAAATTTTCGTTTCTGATGATTTACTTATATAAAGCTAACGAAAATGTACAAGCATACCGAATCTGAAGTTTTTATTCCAATTCTAAGTACTTAAAACATGAGATTATAAGTCCAGAAAAAGTCTCATTTAAATAACACGGGAAAATTCTTCACCCCCTCTTTAGACCCCTAAAATTAAAAATATTCACATTTGGCAAATTTTCTGTGGGTTTGTCCCGAGAAGCTATAATCATGTTAAATTTAATCATTGTAGCCCTGCAAGAAGTGCTCAATAAATTGAGGGTGTAAAAGTGTTCCATATAAATAACATTGGAAAGATTTTTCAATTCCCCATGAAACCACTTTATATTTGAAAAATTTCATTTCTGATGATTTACTTCGGATATGCAAATAAAAACGTAAAAGCATACCGAATTGGAAGTTTTTACTCCAATTCTAAGTACCTAAAACATGAGATTATAGGTCCAGAAAAAGTCTCATTTAAATAACATGGGGAAATTCTTAATCCCCTCTTTAGACCCCCCAAAAAGTAAAAATATTCACTTTTGGCAATTTTCCTGTGGATTTGACCAGAAAAACTATAATCATGTTTAATTTAATCATTGTAGCCCTGCAGGAAGTGCTCAATAATTTGAGGGTGTTAAAGGTGTCCCATATAAATAACATTGGAAATATTTTTCAGTTCCCTATAAAACCACTCTAAACTTGAAATTTTTTTACTTTTGGCAATTTTTATGTCGGTTAGTCCTGGAAGGCTACAATCATGGCAAATTTCAACATTCTAATCTTGCCGGAAGTGCCTAAGCATTTTGGGGTATAGAAGACGTCCCATATAAATAACATTGGAAACATATTTCAGTTCCCCATGAAACCACTTTATGTTTAGAAATTTTCATTTCTGATGATTCACTTCGGTAAAGCTGACTAAAACGTACAAGCATACCGAATTTGAAGTTTTTATTCCGATTCTAAGTACCTAAATATGAGATAATAGGTCCAGAAAAAGTCTCATTAAAATAACATCGGTAAAATCTTCATCCCCTCTTTAGACACCCTAAAAATTAAAAATATTCACTCTTGGCAATTTTCCTGTGGGTCTGTCCTGAAAAGCTATAATCATGTTAAAATTAATCATTGAAGCCCTGTAGGAAGTGCTCAATAATTTGAGGGTGTAAAAGCGTTCCATATAAATAACATTGGAAATATTTTTCAGTTCCCTATAAAACCACTCTAAAGTTGGAATTTTTTACTTTTTGCAATTTTTTCTGTCCGTTAGTCCTGGAAGGCTACAATCATGCCAAATTTCATCATTCTAATCTTGCCGGAAGTTCCTAAACATTTTGGGGTTTGGAAGAGGTCCCATATAAATAACATTGGAAAGATTTTTCAGTTCCCCATGAAACCACTTTATATTTAAAAATTTTCATTTCTGATGATTTACTTCGGATATGCAAATAAAAACGTAAAAGCATACCGAATTGGAAGTTTTTATTCCAATTCTAAGTACCTAAAACATGAGATTATAAGTCCAGAAAAAGTCTCATTTAAATAACATGGGGAAATTCTTAATCCCCTCTTTAGACCCCCCAAAAAGTAACAATGTTCACTTTTGGCAATTTTCCTGTGGATTTGTCCAGAAAAGCTATAATCATGTTAAATTTAATCATTGTAGCCCTGCGGGAAGTGCTCAATAAATTGAGGGTGTAAAAGTGTTCCATATAAATAACATTGGAAATATTTTTCAGTTCACTATAAAACCACTCTAAACTTGAAATTTTTTTACTTTTGGCAATTTTTATGTCGGTTAGTCCTGGAAGGCTACAATCATGCCAAATTTCAACATTCTAATTTTGCCGGAAGTGCCTAAGCATTTTGGGGTATAGAAGACGTCCCATATAAATAACATTGGAAAGATATTTCAGTTCCCCATGAAACCACTTTATGTTTAGAAATTTTCATTTCTGATGATTCACTTCGGTAAAGCTGACGAGAACGTACAAGCATACCGAATTTGAAGTTTTTATTCCAATTCTAAGTACCTAAAACATGAGATTATAGGTCCAGAAAAAGTCTCATTTAAATAACATGGGAAAATTCTTCATCCCCTCTTTAGACCCCTAAAAATTAAAAATATTCACATTTGGCAATTTTCCTGTGGGCTGGTCCCGAAAAGATATAATCATGTTAATTTAATCATTGTAGCCCTGCAGGAAGTGCTCAATAATTTGAGGGTGTAAAAGGTGTCCCATATAAATAACATTGGAAATATTTTCAGTTCCCTATAAAACCACTCTAAAGTTGGAATTTTTTACTTTTGCAATTTTTCTGTCCGTTAGTCCTGGAAGGATACAATCATGCCAAATTTCATCATTCTAATCTTGCCGGAAGTGCCTAAACATTTTGGGGTATAGAAGACGTCCCAAATAAATAAAATTGGAAAGATTTTTCCGTTCCCCATGATACAACTTTATGTTTAGAAATTTTCATTTCTCATAGTTTACTTAGGTAAATCTAACGAAAACGTACAAGCATACCGAATTTGAAGTTTTTATTCAAATTCTAAGTACCTAACACATGAGATTATATGTCCAGAAAAAGTCTCATTTAAATACACAGGAAAAATTTTTCATCCCCTCTTTAGAGTCCCCAAAAATTAAAAATATTCACTTTTGGCAATTTTCTCTGGGTCTGTCCTGAAAAGCTATAATCATGTTAAATTTAATCATTGTAGCCCTGCAGGAAGTGCTCAATAATTTGAGGATGTAAAAGTGTTCCATATAAGTAACATTGGAAATATTTTTCAGTTCCCTCTAAAACCACTCTAAAGTTGGAATGTTCTTACTTTTGGCAATTTGTCTTTCGGTTAGTCCTGGAAGACTACAATCATGCCAAATTTCATCATTCTAATCTTCCCGGAAGAGCCTAAATATTTTGGGGTATAGAAGACGTCCCATATAAATAACATTGGAAAGATTTTTCAGTTCCTCATGAAACCACTTTATGGTTAGAAATTTTCATTTCTGATCATTGACTTCGGTAAACCTAACGAAAACGTACAAGCATACCGAATTTGAAGTTTTTATTCTAATTCTAACTACCTGGAACATGAGCTTATAGGTCCAACAATTCTCATTTAAATAACATGGGAAAATTTTTTATCCCCTCTTTAGACCCCCTAAAAATTAAAAATGTTCACTATTGGCAATTTTCCTGCGGGTTTGTCCCGAAAAGCTATAATCATTCCAAATTTAATCATTGTAGCCCTGAAAAAAGTGCTCAATAATTTGAGGGTGTAAAAGGTGTCCCATATAAATAATATTTTAAATATTTTTCAGTTTCCTATAAAACCACTCTAAATTTGGAATTTTTTACTTTTAACAATTTTTCTGTCGGTTAGTCCTGGAAGGCTACAATCATGCCAAATTTCATCATTCGAATCTTGCCGGAAGTGCCTCAACATTTTGGGGTATAGAAGACGTCCCATATAAATAACATTGGAAAGAATTTTCAGTTTTCCATGAAGCCACTTTACGTTTAGAAATTTTCATTTCTGATGATTCACTTAGGTAAAGCCAACAAAACCGTAAAGCATACCGAATTTGAAGCTTTTATACCCATTCTAAGTACCTAAAAGATGATATTATAAGTCCAGAAAAAGGCTAATTTAAATAACATGGGGAAATTCTTCATCCCCTCTTTAGAACCCTCAAAAACTATAAATATTCATTTTTGGCAATTTTCCTGTGGGTTTGTCCCGAAAAGCTATTATCATGCCAAATTTAATCATTGTAGCTTTGCAGGACGTGCTCAATAATTTGAAGGTGTAAAAGGTGTTCCATATAAATAACATTGGAAATATTTTTCAGTTCCCTATAAAACCACTCTAATTTGGAATTTTTTACTTTTGGCAATCTTTCTGGCGGTTAATCCTGGAAGGCTACAATCATGCCAAATTTCATCATTCTAATCTTGTCGGAAGTGCCTAAACATTTTGGGGTATAGAAAACGTTCCATATAAATAACATTGGAAATATTTTTCAGTTCCCCATGAAACCACTTTATATTTAGAAATTTTCATTTCTGATGATTTACTTCGGATAAGCAAATGAAAACGCAAAAGCATACCGAATTTGAAGTTTTTATTCCAATTCTAAGTACCTTAAACATGAGATTATAGGTCCAGAAAAAGTCTCATTTAAATAACATGGGGAAATTCTTAATCCCCTCTTTACACCCCCCAAAATTAAAAATATTAACTTTTGGCAATTTTCCTGTGGGTTTTTCCAGAAAAGCTATAATCACGTTAAATTTAATCATTGTAGCTCTGCAGGAATTGCTCAATAATTTAAGGTTGTAAAAAGTGTCTCATATAAATAACATTGGAAATATTTTTCAGTTCCCTGTAAAACCACTCTAAAGTTGGAATTTTTTACTTTTGGCAATTTTTCTTTCGGTTAGTCCTGGAGGGCTACAATCATGTCAAATTTCAAAATTCTAATCTTGCCGGAAGTGCCTAAGCATTTTGGGGTATAGAAGACGTCCCATGTAAATAACATTGGAAAAATTTTTCATTAGCCCATGACACCAATTTACGTTTAGAAATTTTCATTTCTGATGATTCACTTAGGTAAAGCTAACGAAAACGTACAAGCATACCGAATTTGAAGTTTTTATTCCAATTCTAAGTACCTAAAATATGAGATTATATGTCCAGAAAAAGTCTCATTTAAATAACATGGGAAAATTCTTCATCCTCTCCTCAGACCCCCTAAAAATTAAAAATATTCACTTTTGGCAATTTTCCTGTGGGTTTGTCCCGAAAAGCTATAATCAAGCCAAATTTAATCATTGTAGCCTTGCAGAAAATACTCAATAATTGGAGGGTGTTAAAAATGTCCCATGTAAATAACATTGGAAAGATTTTTCATTTCCCCATGACACCAATTTACGTTTAGAAATTTTCATTTCTGATGATTCACTTAGGTAAAGATAACAGAACCGTACAAGCATGCCGAATTTTAAACTTTTATTCCAATTCTAAGTACCTAAAACATGAGATTATAAGTCCAGAAACATCCTCTTTTAAATAACATGGGGAAATTCTTCATCCCCTCTTTAGACCCACAAATATAAAAATATTCACTTTTGGCAATTTTCCTGTGGGTTTCTCCAGAAAAGCTATAATCATGTTAAATTTAATCATTGTAGCCCTGCAGGAAGTGCTCAATAATTTGAGGGTGTAAAAGTGTTCCATATAAATAACATTGGAAATATTTTTCAGTTCCCTATAAAACCACTCTAAACTTGATTTTTTTTACTTTTGGTAATTTTTCTGTCGGTTAGTCCTGAAAGGCTACAATCATGCCAAATTTCAACATTCTAATCTTGCCGGAAGTGCCTAAGCATTTTGGGGTATAGAAGACGTCCCATATAAATAACATTGGAAAGCTTTTTCATCTCCCCATGACACCAATTTTCGTTTAGAAATTTTCATTTCTGATGATTCACTTAGGTAAAGCTAACGAAAACGTACAAGCATACCGAATTTGAAGTTTTTATTCCAATTCTAAGTACCTAAAACATGAGATTATAAGTACAGAAACGTCCTCTTTTAAATAACATGGGGAAATTCTTCATCCCCTCTTTAGACCCACAAATATAAAAATATTCACTTTTGGCAATTTTCCTGTGGGTTTCTCCAGAAAAGTTATAATCATCTTAAATTTAATCATTGTAGCCCTGCAGGAAGTGCTCAAGAATTTGAGGGTGTAAAAGTGTTCCATATAAATAACATTGGAAATATTTTTCAGTTCCCTATAAAACCACTCTAAAGTTGGAATTTTTTACTTTTTGCAATTTTTTCTGTCCGTTAGTCCTGGAAGGCTACAATCATGCCAAATTTCATCATTCTAATCTTGCCGGAAGTTCCTAAACATTTTGGGGTATAGAAGAGGTCCCATATAAATAACATTGGAAAGATTTTTCAGTTCCCCATGAAACCACTTTATATTTAAAAATTTTTATTTCTGATGATTTACTTCGGATATGCAAATAAAAATGTAAAAGCATACCGAATTTGAAGTTTTTATTCCAATTCTAAGTACCTAAAACATGAGATTATAGGTCCAGAAAAAGTCTCATTTAAATAACATGGGGAAATTCTTAATCCCCTCTTTACACCTCCCAAAATTAAAAATATTCACTTTTGGCAATTTTCCTGTGGGTTTTTCCAGAAAAGCTATAATCACGTTAAATTTAATCATTGTAGCCCTGCAGCAAGTGCTCAATAATTTGAGGGTGTAAAAGTGTTCCATATAAAAAACATTGGAAATATTTTTCATTTCCCTATAAAACCACTCTAAACTTGAAATTTTTTTACTTTTGGCAATTTATATGTCGGTTAGTACTGGAAGGCTACAATCATGCCAAATTTCAACATTCTAATCTTGCCGGAAGTGCCTAAGCATTTTGGGGTATAGATGACGTCCCATATAAATAACATTGGAAATATTTTTCATTTCCCCATGACACCAATTTACGTTTAGAAATTTTCATTTCTGATGATTCACTTAAATAAAGCTAACGAAAACGTACAAGCATACCGAATTTGAAGTTTTTATTCCAATTCTAAGTACCTATAATATGACATTATATGTCCAGAAAAAGTCTCATTTAAATAACATGGGAAAATTCTTCATCCTCTCCTCAGACCCCCTAAAAATTAAAAATATTCACTTTTGGCAATTTTCCTGTGGGTTTGTCCCGAAAAGCTATAATCAAGCCAAATTTAATCATTGTAGCCTTGCAGAAAATGCTTAATAATTGGAGGGTGTTAAAGGTGTCCCATGTAAATAACATTGGAAAGATTTTTCATTTCCCCATGACACCAATTTACGTTTAGAAATTTTCATTTCTGATGATTCACTTAGGTAAAGATAACAAAACCGTACAAGCATGCCGAATTTGAAACTTTTATTCCAATTCTAAGTACCTAAAACATGAGATTATATGTCCAGAAAAAGTCTCATTTAAATAACATGGGAAAATTCTTCATCCTCTTCTCAGACCCCCTAAAAATTAAGTCCAGAAACATCCTCTTTTAAATAACATGGGGAAATTCTTCATCCCCTCTTTAGACCCACAAATATAAAAATATTCACTTTTGGCAATTTTCCTGTGGGTTTCTCCAGAAAAGCTATAATCATGTTAAATTTAATCATTGTAGCCCTGCAGGAAGTGCTCAATAATTTGAGGGTGTAAAAGTGTTCCATATAAATAACATTGGAAATATTTTTCAGTTCCCTATAAAACCACTCTAAACTTGATTTTTTTTTACTTTTGGTAATTTTTCTGTCGGTTAGTCCTGGAAGGCTACAATCATGCCAAATTTCAACATTCTAATCTTGCCGGAAGTGCCTAAGCATTTTGGGGTATAGAAGACGTCCCATATAAATAACATTGGAAAGCTTTTTCATCTCCCCATGACACCAATTTTCGTTTAGAAATTTTCATTTCTGATGATTCACTTAGGTAAAGCTAACGAAAACGTACAAGCATACCGAATTTGAAGTTTTTATTCCAATTCTAAGTACCTAAAACATGAGATTATATGTCCAGAAAAAGTCTCATTTAAATAACATGTGAAAATTCTTCATCCTCTCTTCAGACCCCCTAAAAATTAAAATATTCACATTTGGCAATTTTCCTGTGTACTTGTCCCTAAAAGCTATAATCATGTTAAATTTAATCATTGTAGACCTGCAGGAAAGGCTCAATAATTTGAGGGTGTAAAAGGTGTCCCATATGAATAAGATTTAAAATATTTTTCAGTTCCCTATAAAACCACTCTAAAGTTGGAATTTTTTACTTTTTGCAATTTTTTCTGTCCGTTAGTCCTGGAAGGCTACAATCATGCCAAATTTCATCATTCTAATCTTGCCGGAAGTTCCTAAACATTTTGGGGTATAGAAGAGGTCCCATATAAAAAACATTGGAAAGATTTTTCAGTTCCCCATGAAACCACTTTATATTTAAAAATTTTCATTTCTGATGATTTACTTCGGATATGCAAATAAAAACGTAAAAGCATACCGAATTGGAAGTTTTTATTCCAATTCTAAGTACCTAAAACATGAGATTATAGGTCCGGAAAAAGTCTCATTTAAATAACATGGGGAAATTCTTAATCCCCTCTTTAGACCCCCCAAAAAGTAAAAATATTCACTTTTGGCAATTTTCCTGTGGATTTGTCCAGAAAAGCTATAATCATGTTAAATTTAATCATTGTAGCCCTGCAGGAAGTGCTCAATAAATTGAGGGTGTGAAAGTGTTCCATATAAATAACATTGGAAATATTTGTCAGTTCCCTATAAAACCACTCTAAACTTGAATTTTTTTTTACTTTTGGCAATTTTTATGTCGGTTAGTCCTGGAAGGCTACAATCATGCCAAATTTCAACATTCTAATCTTGCCGGAAGTGCCTAAGCATTTTGGGGTATTGAAGACGTCCCATATAAATAACATTGGAAAGATTTTTCATTTCCCCATGAAACCACTTTATGGTTAGAAATTTTCATTCCAGATGATTTACTTAGGTAAAGCTAACGAAAACGTACAAGCATACCGAATCTGAAGTTTTTATTCCAATTCTAAGTACCTAAAACATGAGATTATATGTCCAGAAAAAGTCTCATTTAAATAACATGGGGAAATTCTTAATCCCCTCTTTAGACCCCCCAAAATTAAAAATATTCACATTTGGCAATTTTCCTGTGGGTTTGTCAAGAAAAGCTATAATCATGTTAAATTTAATCATTGTAGCATTGCAGGAAGTGCTCAATAATTTGAGGGTGTAAAAGTGTTCCATATAAATAACATTGGAGATATTCTTCACTTCCCTATAAAACCACTCTAAACTTGAAATTTTTTTACTTCTGGCAATTTTTCTGTCGGTTAGTCCTGGAAGGCTACAATCATGCCAAATTTCAACATTCTAATCTTGCCGGAAGTGCCTAAACATTTTGGGGTATAGAAGACGTCCCATATAAATAACATTGGAAAGATTTTTCAGTTCCCCATGAAACCACTTTACGGTTAGAAATTTTCATTTCTGATGATTTTCTTCGGAGAAGCAAATGAAAACGTAAAAGCATACTGAATTTGAAGTTTTTATTCCAATTCTAAGTACCTAAAACATGAGATTATATGTCCAGAAAAAGTCTCATTTAAATAACATGGAAAAATTCTCCATCCTCTCTTCAGACCCCCTAAAAAGTAAAAATATTCACTTTTGGCAATTTTCCTGTGGGTTTGCCCCGAAACGCTATAATCATGCCAAATTTAATCATTGCAGCCTTGCAGGAAATGCTCAATAATTTGAGGGTGTTAAAGGTGTCCCATATAAATAACATTGGAAATATTTTTCAGTTCCCTATAAAACCACTCTAAAGTTGGAATTTTTTACTTTTCGCAATTTTTCTGTCGTTTAGTCTTGGAAGGATACAATCATGCCAAATTTCATCATTCTAATCTTGCCGGAAGTGCCTAACATTTTGGGATATAGAAGACGTCCCATATAAATAACATTGGAAAGAATTTTCAGTTTTCCATGAAGCCACTTTACGTTTAGAAATTTTCATATTCACTTAATAAAGCCAAAAAAACCGTACAAGCATACCGAATTTGAAACTTTTATTCCAATTCTAAGTACCTAAAACATGAGATTATAAGTCCAGAAAAAGCCTCATTTAAATAACATGGGGAAATTCTTCATCCCCTCTTTAGAACCCTCAAAAATTAAAAATATTCACTTTTGGCAATTTTCCTGTGGGTTTGTCCCGAAAAGCTATAATCGTGTTAAATTTAATCATTGTAGTCTTGCAGGAAGTCCTCAATAATTTGACGGTGTAAAAGGTGTTCCATATAAATAACATTGGAAATGTTTTTCAGTTCCCTATATAACCACTCTAAAGTTGGAATTTTTTACTTTTGGCAATTTTCTGTCGGTTAGTCCCGGAAGGATACAATCATGCCAAATTTCAACATTCTAATCTTGCCGGAAGTGCCTAAGCATTTTGGGGTATTGAAGACGTCCCATATAAATAACATTGGAAACATATTTCAGTTCCCCATGAAACCACTTTATGTTTAGAAATTTTCATTTCTGATGATTCACTTCGGTAAAGCTGACGAAAACGTACAAGCATAAAGAATTTGAAACTTTTATTCCAATTCTAAGTACCTAAAACATGAGATTATAAGTCCAGAAAAAGCCTCTTTTAAATAACATGGGGAAATTCTTAATCCCCTCTTTAGACCCCCCAAAAAGTAAAAATATTCACTTTTGGCAATTTTCCTGTGGATTTGTCCAGAAAAGCTATAATCATGTTAAATTTAATCATTGTAGCCCTGCAGGAAGTGCTCAATAAATTGAGGGTGTAAAAGTGTTCCATATAAATAACATTGGAAATATTTTTCAGTTCCCTATAAAACCACTCTAAACTTGAATTTTTTTTTACTTTTGGCAATTTATATGTCGGTTAGTACTGGAAGGCTACAATCATGCCAAATTTCAACATTCTAATCTTGCCGGAAGTGCCTAAGCATTTTGGGGTATTGAAGACGTCCCATATAAATAACATTGGAAAGATATTTCAGTTCCCCATGAAACCACTTTATGTTTAGAAATTTTCATTTCTGATGATTCACTTCGGTAAAGCTGACGAAAAGGTACAAGCATACCGAATTTGAAGTTTTTATTCTAATTCTAAGTACCTAAATATGAGATAATAGGTCCAAAAAAGTCTCATTTAAATAACATGGGAAAAATCTTCATCCCCTCTTTAGACACCCTATAAACTAAAAATCTTCACTCTTGGCAATTTTCCTGTTGGTTTGTCCCGAAAAGCTATAATCATGTTAAAATTAATCATTGTAGCCCTGTAGGAAGTGCTCAATAATTTGAGGGTGTAAAAGCGTTCCCTATAAATAACATTGGAAATATTTTTCAGTTCCCTATAAAACCACTCCAAAGTTGGAATTTTTTACTTTTTGCAATTTTTTCTGTCCGTTAGTCCTGGAAGGATACAATCATGCCAAATTTCATCATTCTAATCTTGCCGGAAGTGCCTAAACATTTTGGGGTATAGAAGACGTCACATATAAATAACATTGGAAAGATTTTTCATTTCCCCATGAAACCACTTTATGGTTAGAAATTTTCATTCCAGATGATTTACTTAGGTAAAGCTAACGAAAACGTACAAGCATACCGAATCTGAAGTTTTTATTCCAATTCTTAGTACCTAAAACATGAGATTATATGTCCAGAAAAAGTCTCATTTAAATAACATGGGGAAATTCTTAATCCCCTCTTTAGACCCCCCAAAATTAAAAATATTCACTTTTGGCAATTTTCCTGTGGGTTTGTCAAGAAAAGCTATAATCATGTTAAATTTAATCATTGTAGCCCTGCAGGAATTGCTCAATAATTTGAGGGTGTAAAAGTGTTCCATATAAATAACATTGGAGATATTTTTCAGTTCCCTATAAAACCACTCTAAAGTTGGAATTTTTTACTTTTCGCAATTTTTCTGTCGTTTAGTCTTGGAAGGATACAATCATGCCAAATTTCATCATTCTAATCTTGCCGGAAGTGCCTAACATTTTGGGATATAGAAGACGTCCCATATAAATAACATTGGAAAGAATTTTCAGTTCCCCATGAAACCACTTTACGGTTAGAAATTTTCATTTCTGATGATTTTCTTCGGATAAGCAAATGAAAACGTAAAAGCATACTGAATTTGAAGTTTTTATTCCAATTCTAAGTACCTAAAACATGAGATTATATGTCCAGAAAAAGTCTCATTTAAATAACATGGAAAAATTCTCCATCCTCTCTTCAGACCCCCTAAAAAGTAAAAATATTCACTTTTGGCAATTTTCCTGTGAGTTTGTCCCGAAACGCTATAATCATGCCAAATTTAATCATTGCAGCCTTGCAGGAAATGCTCAATAATTTGAGGGTGTTAAAGGTGTCCCATATAAATAACATTGGAAATATTTTTCAGTTCCCTATAAAACCACTCTAAAGTTGGAATTTTTTACTTTTCGCAATTTTTCTGTCGTTTAGTCTTGGAAGGATACAATCATGCCAAATTTCATCATTCTAATCTTGCCGGAAGTGCCTAACATTTTGGGATATAGAAGACGTCCCATATAAATAACATTGGAAAGAATTTTCAGTTTTCCATGAAGGCACTTTACGTTTAGAAATTTTCATATTCACTTAATAAAGCCAAAAAAACCGTACAAACATTCCGAATTTGAAACTTTTATTCCAATTCTAAGTACCTAAAACATGAGATTATAAGTCCAGAAAAAGCCTCATTTAAATAACATGGGGAAATTCTTCATCCCCTCTTTAGAACCCTCAAAAATAAAAAATATTCACTTTTGGCAATTTTCCTGTGGGTTTGTCCCGAAAAGCTATAATCGTGTTAAATTTAATCATTGTAGTCTTGCAGGAAGTGCTCAATAATTTGACGGTGTAAAAGGTGTTCCATATAAATAACATTGGAAATGTTTTTCAGTTCCCTATATAACCACTCTAAAGTTGGAATTTTTTACTTTTGGCAATTTTCTGTCGGTTAGTCCCGGAAGGATACAATCATGCCAAATTTCATCATTCTCTTCTTGCCGGAACAGCCTAAACATTTTGGGGTATAGAAGACGTCCCATATAAATAACATTGGAAAGATTTTTCAGTTCCCCATGAAACCAATTTACTCTTAGAATTTCTCATTTCTGATGATTTACTTAGGTAAAGCTAATGAAAACGTACAAGCATACCGAATTTGAAGTTTCTATTCCAATTCTAAGTACCTAAAACATGAGATTATAAGTCCAGAAATAGCCTCATTTAAATAACATGGGAATATCCTTCATCCCCTCTTTAGACCCCCTAAAAATTAAAGATATTCACATTTGGCAAATTTCCTGTGGGTTTGTCCCGAAAAGCTATAATCATATTCAATTTAATCTTGTAGCCCTGCAGGAAGTGCTCAATAATTTGAGGGTGTAAGTGGTGTCCCATATAAATAATATTGGAAATATTTTTCAGTTCCCTATAAAACCACTCTAAACTTGAAATTTTTTTACTTTTGGCAATTTTTCTGTCGGTTAGTCCTGGAAGGCTACAATCATGCCAAATTTCAACATTCCAATCTTGCCGGAAGTGCCTAAACATTTTGGGGTATAGAAGACGTCCCATATAAATAACATTGGAAAGATTTTTCAGTTCCCCATGAAACCACTTTATATTTAAAAATTTTCATTTCTGATGATTTTCTTCGGATAAGCAAATGAAAACGTAAAAGCATACCGAATTTGAAGTTTTTATTCCAATTCTAAGTACCTAAAACATGAGATTATATGTCAAGAAAAAGTCTCATTTAAATAACATGGAAAAATTCTCCATCCTCTCTTCAGACCCCCTAAAAATTAAAAATATTCACTTCTGGCAATTTTCCTGTGGGTTTGTCCCGAAACGCTATAATCATGCCAAATTTAATCATTGTAGCCTTGCAGGAAATGCTCAATAATTTGAGGGTGTTAAAGGTGTCCCATATAAATAACATTGGAAATATTTTTCAGTTCCCTATAAAACCACTCTAAAGTTGGAATTTTTTACTTTTGGCAATTTTTCTGTCGGTTAGTCCTGGAAGGATACAATCATGCCAAATTTCATCATTCTAATCTTGCTGGAAGTGCCTAACATTTTGGAGTATAGAAGACGTCCCATATAAATAACATTGGAAAGAATTTTCAGTTTTCCATGAAGCCACTTTACGTTTAGAAAATTTCATTTCTGATGATTCACTTAGGTAAAGCCAAAAAAAACCGTACAAGCATACCGAATTTGAAACTTTTATTCCAATTCTAAGTACCTAAAACATGAGATTATAAGTCCAGAAAAAGCCTCATTTAAATAACATGGGGAAATTTTTCATCCCCTGTTTAGAACCCTCAAAAATTAAAAATATTCACTTTTGGCAATTTTCCAGTGGGTTTGTCACGAAAAGCTATAATCATGCCAAATTTAATCATTGTAGCCTTGCAGGAAGTGCTCAATAATTTGACGGTGTAAAAGGTGTTCCATATAAATAACATTGGAAATGTTTTTCAGTTCCCTATATAACCACTCTAAAGTTGGAATTTTTTACTTTTGGCAATTTTTCTGTCGGTTAGTCCTGGAAGGATACAATCATGCCAAATTTCATCATTCTCTTCTTGCCGGAAGTGCCTAAACATTTTGGGGTATAGAAGACGTCCCATATAAATAACATTGGAAAGATTTTTCAGTTCCCCATGAAACCAATTTACTCTTAGAATTTTTCATTTCTGATGATTTACTTAGGTAAAGCTAACGAAAACGTACAAGCATACCGAATTTGAAGTTTTTATTCCAATTCTAAGTACCTAAAACATGAGTTTATAGGTCCAGAAAAAGTCTCATTTAAATAACATGGGAAAATCCTTCATCCCCTCTTTAGACCCCCTAAAAATTAAAGATATTCACATTTGGCAAATTTCCTGTGGGTTTGTCCACAAAAGCTATAATCATATTCAATTTAATCTTGTAGCCCTGCAGGAAGTGCTCAATAATTTGAGGGTGTAAGAGGTGTCCCATATAAATAACATTGGAAATATTTTTCAGTTCCCTATAAAACCACTCTGAATTTGGAATTTTTTACTTTTGGCAATCTTTCTGTCCGTTAGTCCTGGAAAGCTACAATCATGCCAAATTTCATCATTCTAATCTTGTCGGAAGTGCCTGAACATTTTGGGGTATAGAAAACGTCCCAAATAAATAACATTGGATATATTTTTCAGTTCCCCATGAAACCACTTTATATTTAGAAATTTTCATTTCTGATGATTTACTTCGGATAAGCAAATGAAAACGCAAAAGCATACCGAATTTGAAGTTTTTATTCCAATTCTATGTACCTAAAACATGAGATTATTGGTCCAGAAAAAGTCTCATTTAAATAACATGGGGAAATTTTTAATCCCCTCTTTAGACCCCCCAAAATTAAAAATATTCACTTTTGGCAATTTTCCTGTGGGTTTGTCCAGAAAAGCTATAATCATGTTAAATTTAATCATTGTAGCCCTGCAGGAAGTGCTCAATAATATGAGGGTGTAAAAGTGTTCCATATTAATAACATTGGAAATATTTTTCAGTTCAATATAAAACCACTCTAAACTTGAAATCTTTTTACTTTTGGCAATTTTTCTGTCGGTTAGTCCTGGAAGGCTACAATCATGCCAAATTTCAACATTCCAATCTTGCCGGAAGTGCCTAAACATTTTGGGGTATAGAAGACGTCCCATATAAATAACATTGGAAAGATTTTTCAGTTCCCCATGAAACCACTTTATATTTAAAAATTTTCATTTCTGATGATTTTCTTCGGATAAGCAAATGAAAACGTAAAAGCATACCGAATTTGAAGTTTTTATTCCAATTCTAAGTACCTAAAACATGAGATTATATGTCCAGAAAAAGTCTCATTTAAATAACATGGAAAAATTCTCCATCCTCTCTTCAGACCCCCTAAAAATTAAAAATATTCACTTCTGGCAATTTTCCTGTGGGTTTGTCCCGAAACGCTATAATCATGCCAAATTTAATCATTGTAGCCTTGCAGGAAATGCTCAATAATTTGAGGGTGTTAAAGGTGTCCCATATAAATAACATTGGAAATATTTTTCAGTTCCCTATAAAACCACTCTAAAGTTGGAATTTTTTACTTTTGGCAATTTTTCTGTCGGTTAGTCCTGGAAGGATACAATCATGCCAAATTTCATCATTCTAATCTTGCCGGAAGTGCCTAACATTTTGGAGTATAGAAGACGTCCCATATAAATAACATTGGAAAGAATTTTCAGTTTTCCATGAAGGCACTTTACGTTTAGAAATTTTCATATTCACTTAATAAAGCCAAAAAAACCGTACAAACATTCCGAATTTGAAACTTTTATTCCAATTCTAAGTACCTAAAACATGAGATTATAAGTCCAGAAAAAGCCTCATTTAAATAACATGGGGAAATTCTTCATCCCCTCTTTAGAACCCTCAAAAATTAAAAATATTCACTTTTGGCAATTTTCCAGTGGGTTTGTCCCGAAAAGCTATAATCGTGTTAAATTTAATCATTGTAGTCTTGCAGGAAGTGCTCAATAATTTGACGGTGTAAAAGGTGTTCCATATAAATAACATTGGAAATGTTTTTCAGTTCCCTATATAACCACTCTAAAGTTGGAATTTTTTACTTTTGGCAATTTTCTGTCGGTTAGTCCCGGAAGGATACAATCATGCCAAATTTCATCATTCTCTTCTTGCCGGAAGTGCCTAAACATTTTGGGGTATAGAAGACGTCCCATATAAATAACATTGGAAAGATTTTTCAGTTCCCCATGAAACCAATTTACTCTTAGAATTTCTCATTTCTGATGATTTACTTAGGTAAAGCTAACGAAAACGTACAAGCATACCGAATTTGAAGTTTTTATTCCAATTCTAAGTACCTAAAACATGAGATTATATGTCCAGAAAAAGTCTCATTTAAATAACATGGAAAAATTCTCCATCCTCTCTTCAGACCCCCTAAAAATTAAAAATATTCACTTCTGGCAATTTTCCTGTGGGTTTGTCCCGAAACGCTATAATCATGCCAAATTTAATCATTGTAGCCTTGCAGGAAATGCTCAATAATTTGAGGGTGTTAAAGGTGTCCCATATAAATAACATTGGAAATATTTTTCAGTTCCCTATAAAACCACTCTAAAGTTGGAATTTTTTACTTTTGGCAATTTTTCTGTCGGTTAGTCCTGGAAGGATACAATCATGCCAAATTTCATCATTCTAATCTTGCCGGAAGTGCCTAACATTTTGGAGTATAGAAGACGTCCCATATAAATAACATTGGAAAGAATTTTCAGTTTTCCATGAAGCCACTTTACGTTTAGAAATTTTCATTTCTGATGATTCACTTAGGTAAAGCCAAAAAAACCGTACAAGCATACCGAATTTGAAACTTTTATTCCAATTCTAAGTACCTAAAACATGAGATTATAAGTCCAGAAAAAGCCTCATTTAAATAACATGGGGAAATTCTTCATCCCCTGTTTAGAACCCTCAAAAATTAAAAATATTCACTTTTGGCAATTTTCCAGTGGGTTTGTCACGAAAAGCTATAATCATGCCAAATTTAATCATTGTAGCCTTGCAGGAAGTGCTCAATAATTTGACGGTGTAAAAGGTGTTCCATATAAATAACATTGGAAATGTTTTTCAGTTCCCTATATAACCACTCTAAAGTTGGAATTTTTTACTTTTGGCAATTTTTCTGTCGGTTAGTCCTGGAAGGATACAATCATGCCAAATTTCATCATTCTCTTCTTGCCGGAAGTGCCTAAACATTTTGGGGTATAGAAGACGTCCCATATAAATAACATTGGAAAGATTTTTCAGTTCCCCATGAAACCAATTTACTCTTAGAATTTTTCATTTCTGATGATTTACTTAGGTAAAGCTAACGAAAACGTACAAGCATACCGAATTTGAAGTTTTTATTCCAATTCTAAGTACCTAAAACATGAGATTATAGGTCCAGAAAAAGTCTCATTTAAATAACATGGGAAAATCCTTCATCCCCTCTTTAGACCCCCTAAAAATTAAAGATATTCACATTTGGCAAATTTCCTGTGGGTTTGTCCAGAAAAGCTATAATCATATTCAATTTAATCTTGTAGCCCTGCAGGAAGTGCTCAATAATTTGAGGGTGTAAGAGGTGTCCCATATAAATAACATTGGAAATATTTTTCAGTTCCCTATAAAACCACTCTGAATTTGGAATTTTTTACTTTTGGCAATCTTTCTGTCCGTTAGTCCTGGAAAGCTACAATCATGCCAAATTTCATCATTCTAATCTTGTCGGAAGTGCCTGAACATTATGGGGTATAGAAAACGTCCCAAATAAATAACATTGGATATATTTTTCAGTTCCCCATGAAACCACTTTATATTTAGAAATTTTCATTTCTGATGATTTACTTCGGATAAGCAAATGAAAACGCAAAAGCATACCGAATTTGAAGTTTTTATTCCAATTCTATGTACCTAAAACATGAGATTATTGGTCCAGAAAAAGTCTCATTTAAATAACATGGGGAAATTTTTAATCCCCTCTTTAGACCCCCCAAAATTAAAAATATTCACTTTTGGCAATTTTCCTGTGGGTTTGTCCAGAAAAGCTATAATCATGTTAAATTTAATCATTGTAGCCCTGCAGGAAGTGCTCAATAATATGAGGGTGTAAAAGTGTTCCATATTAATAACATTGGAAATATTTTTCAGTTCAATATAAAACCACTCTAAACTTGAATTTTTTTTACTTTTGGCAATTTTTCTGTCGGTTAGTCCTGGAGGGCTACAATCATGCCAAATTTCAACATTCCAATCTTGCCGGAAGTGCCTAAACATTTTGGGGTATAGAAGACGTCCCATATAAATAACATTGGAAAGATTTTTCAGTTCCCCATGAAACCACTTTATATTTAAAAATTTTCATTTCTGATGATTTTCTTCGGATAAGCAAATGAAAACGTAAATGCATACCGAATTTGAAGTTTTTATTCCAATTCTAAGTACCTAAAACATGAGATTATATGTCCAGAAAAAGTCTCATTTAAATAACATGGAAAAATTCTCCATCCTCTCTTCAGACCCCCTAAAAATTAAAAATATTCACTTCTGGCAATTTTCCTGTGGGTTTGTCCCGAAACGCTATAATCATGCCAAATTTAATCATTGTAGCCTTGCAGGAAATGCTCAATAATTTGAGGGTGTTAAAGGTGTCCCATATAAATAACATTGGAAATATTTTTCAGTTCCCTATAAAACCACTCTAAAGTTGGAATTTTTTACTTTTGGCAATTTTTCTGTCGGTTAGTCCTGGAAGGATACAATCATGCCAAATTTCATCATTCTAATCTTGCCGGAAGTGCCTAACATTTTGGAGTATAGAAGACGTCCCATATAAATAACATTGGAAAGAATTTTCAGTTTTCCATGAAGCCACTTTACGTTTAGAAATTTTCATTTCTGATGATTCACTTAAGTAAAGCCAAAAAAACCGTACAAGCATACCGAATTTGAAACTTTTATTCCAATTCTAAGTACCTAAAACATGAGATTATAAGTCCAGAAAAAGCCTCATTTAAATAACATGTTGAAATTCTTCATCCCCTGTTTAGAACCCTCAAAAATTAAAAATATTCACTTTTGGCAATTTTCCAGTGGGTTTGCCACGAAAAGCTATAATCATGCCAAATTTAATCATTGTAGCCTTGCAGGAAGTGCTCAATAATTTGACGGTGTAAAAGGTGTTCCATATAAATAACATTGGAAACGTTTTTCAGTTCCCTATATAACCACTCTAAAGTTGGAATTTTTTACTTTTGGCAATTTTTCTGTCGGTTAGTCCTGGAAGGATACAATCATGCCAAATTTCATCATTCTCTTCTTGCCGGAAGTGCCTAAACATTTTGGGGTATAGAAGACGTCCCATATAAATAACATTGGAAAGATTTTTCAGTTCCCCATGAAACCAATTTACTCTTAGAATTTTTCATTTCTGATGATTTACTTAGGTAAAGCTAATGAAATCGTACAAGCATACCGAATTTGAAGTTTTTATTCCAATTCTAAGTACCTAAAACATGAGATTATAGGTCCAGAAAAAGTCTCATTTAAATAACATGGGAAAATCCTTCATCCCCTCTTTAGACCCCCTAAAAATTAAAGATATTCACATTTGGCAAATTTCCTGTGGGTTTGTCCAGAAAAGCTATAATCATATTCAATTTAATCTTGTAGCCCTGCAGGAAGTGCTCAATAATTTGAGGGTGTAAAAGTGTTCCATATTAATAACATTGGAAATATTTTTCAGTTCAATATAAAACCACTCTAAACTTGACATTTTTTTTACTTTTGGCAATTTTTCTGTCGGTTAGTCCTGGAAGGCTACAATCATGCCAAATTTCAACATTCTAATCTTGCCGGAAGTGCCTAAACATTTTGGGGTATAAAAGACGTCCCATATAAATAACATTGGAAAGATTTTTCAGTTCCCCATGAAACCACTTTAGGGTTAGAAATTTTCATTTCTGATGATTCACTTCGAATAAGCAAATGAAAACGTAAAAGCATAACGAATTTGAAGTTTTTATTCCAATTCTAAGTACCTAAAACATGAGATTATATGTCCAGAAAAAGTCTCATTTAAATAACATGGAAAAATTCTCCATCCTCTCTTCAGACCCCCTAAAAGTTAAAAATATTCACTTTTGGCAATTTTCCTGTGGGTTTGTCCCGAAACGCTATAATCATGCCAAATTTAATCATTGTAGCCTTGCAGGAAATGCTCAATAATTTGGGGGTGTTAAAGGTGTCCCATATAAATAACATTAAAAATATTTTTCAGTTCCCTATAAAACCACTCTAAAGTTGGAATTTTTTACTTTTCGCAATTTTTCTGTCGTTTAGTCTTAGAAGGATACAATCATGCCAAATTTCATCATTCTAATCTTGCCGGAAGTGCCTAACATTTTGGAGTATAGAAGACGTCCCATATAAATAACATTGGAAAGAATTTTCAGTTTTCCATGAAGCCACTTTACGTTTAGAAATTTTCATTTCTGATGATTCACTTAGGTAAAGCCAAGAAAACCGTACAAGCATACCGAATTTGAAACTTTTATTCCAATTCTAAGTACCTAAAACATGAGATTATAAGTCCAGAAAAAGCCTCTTTTAAATAACATGGGGAAATTCTTCATCCCCTCTTTAGAACCCTCAAAAATTAAAAATATTCACTTTTGGCAATTTTCCTGTGGGTTTGTCCCGAAACGCTATAATCGTGTTAAATTTAATCATTGTAGCCTTGCAGGAAGTGCTCAATAATTTGACGGTGTAAAAGGTGTTCCATATAAATAACATTGGAAAGATTTTTCAGTTCCCCATGAAACCACTTTATATTTAAAAATTTTCATTTCTGATGATTTTCTTCGGATAAGCAAATGAAAACGTAAAAGCATACCGAATTTGAAGTTTTTATTCCAATTCTAAGTACCTAAAACATGAGATTATAAGTTCAGAAAAAGCCTCATTTAAATAACATGGGAAAATAAAAAATATTCACTTTTGGCAATTTTCCTGTGGGTTTGTCCAGAAAAGCTATAATCATGTTAAATTTAATCATTGTAGCCCTGCAGGAAGTGCTCAATAATTTGAGGGTGTAAAAGTGTTCCATATAAAAAACATTGGAAATATTTTTCAGTTCCCTATAAAACCACTCTAAACTTGAAATTTTTTTTCTTTTCGCAATTTGTCTGTCGGTTAGTCCTGGAAGGCTACAATCATGCCAAATTTCAACATTCTAATCTTGCCGGAAGTGCCTAAGCATTTTGGGGTATAGATGACGTCCCATATAAATAACATTGGAAAGATTTTTCATTTCCCCATGACACCAATTTACGTTTAGAAATTTTCATTTCTGATGATTCATTTAGGTGAAGCTAACGAAAACCTACAAGCATACCGAATGTGAAGTTTTTATTCCAATTCTAAGTACCTAAAACATGAGATTATAGGTCCAGAAAAAGTTTCATTTAAATAACATGGGAAAATTCTTCATCCCCTCTTTAGACCCCCCAAAAATTAAAAATATTCACATTTGGCAAATTTCCTGTGGGTTTGTCACGTAAAGCTATAATCATGCCAAATTTAATCATTGTAGCTCTGCAGGAATTGCTCAATAATTTAAGGGTGTAAAAGGTGTCTCATATAAATAACATTGGAAATATTTTTCAGTTCCCTGTAAAACCACTCTAAAGTTGGAATTTTTTACTTTTGGCAATTTTTCTGTCGGTTAGTCTTGAAGAATACAATCATGCCAAATTTCATCATTCTAATCTTGCCGGAAGTGCCTAAACGTTTTGGGGTATAGAAGACGTCACATATAAATAACATTGGAAAGATTTTGCTTTTCCCCATGAAACCACTTTATGGTTAGAAATTTTCATTTCTGATGATTTACTTAGGTAAAGCTAACGAAAACGTACAAGCATACCGAATCTGAAGTTTTTATTCCAATTCTAAGTACCTAGAACATGAGATTATAGGTCCAGAAAAGGTCTCTTTTAAATAACGTGTAAAAATTCTTCATCCCCTCTTTAGACCCCCTAAAAATTAAAAATATTCACTTTTGGCAATTTTCCTGTGGGTTTGTCCAGTAAAGCTATAATCATGTTAAATTTAATCATTGTAGCCCTGAAGGAAGTGTTCAATAATTTGAGGGTGTAAAAGGTGTTCCATAAAATAACATTGGAAATGTTTTTCAGTTCCTTATAAAACCACTCTAAAGTTGGAATTTTTTACTTTTAGCAATTTTTCTGTCCGTTAGTCCTGGAAGGATACAATCATGCCAAATTTTATCATTCTAATCTTGCCGGAAGTGCCTAAACAATTTGGGGTATAGAAGACGTCCCATATACATAACATTGGAAAGATTTTTCAGTTCCCCATAAAACCGCTTTACGTTTAGAAATTTTCATTTCCGATGATTTACTTAGGTAAAGCTAACGAAAACGTACAAGCATACCGAATTTGAAATTTTTATTCCAATTCTAAGTACCTAAAACATGAGATTATAGGTCCAGAAAAAGTCTCATTTAAATAACATGGGAAAATTCTTCATCCCCTCTTTAGACCGCCTAAAAATTAAAAATATTCACATTTGGCAATTTTCCTGTGGGTTTGTCCCGAAAAGCTATAATCATGTTAAATTTAATCATTGTAGCCCTGCAGGAAGTGCTCAATAATTTGAGGGTGTAAAAGGTGTCCCGTATAAATAACATTGGAAATATTTTTCAGTTCCCTATAAAACCACTCTAAAGTTGGAATTTTTACTTTTGGCAATTTTTCTGTCCGTTAGTCCTGGAAGGAAACAATCATGCCAAATTTCATCATTCTAATCTTGTCGGAAGTGCCTAACATTTTGGGGTATAGAAGACGTCCCAAATAAATAACATTGGAAAGATTTTTCCGTTCCCCATGATACAACTTTATGTTTAGAAATTTTCATTTCTGATGATTTACCTAGGTAAAGCTAACGAAGGCGTACAAGCATACCGAATTTGAAGTTTTTATTCAAATTGTAAGTACCTAAAACATGAGATTATATGTCCAGAAAAAGTCTCATTTAAATAACACGGGAAAATTTTTCATCCCCTCTTTAGAGTCCCCAAAAATTAAAAATATTCACTTTTGGCAATTTTCCTGTGGGTCTGTCCCGAAAAGCTATAATCATGTTAAATTTAATCATTGTAGCCCTGCAGGAAGTGCTCAATAACTTGAGGATGTAAAAGTTTTCCATATAAATAACATTGGAAATATTTTTCTGTTCCCTGTAAAATCACTCTAAAGTTGGATTTTTCTTACTTTTCGCAATTTTTCTGTCGGTCAGTCCTGGAAGGCTACAATCATGCCAAATTTCATCATTCGAATCTTGACGGAAGTGCCTAAACATTTTGGGTATAGAAGACGTCCTATATAGATATCATTGGAAAGAATTTTCAGTTTTCCATGAAACCACTTTACGATTAGAAATTTTCATTTCTGATGATTTACTTAGTTAAAGCTAACGAAAACGTACAAGCATACCGAATTTGAAGTTTTTATTCGAATTCTTATTACCTAAAACATGAGATTATAAGTCCAGAAAAAGTCTCATTTAAATAACATGGGAAAATTCTTCGTCCCCTCTTTAGACCCCCCCAAAATTAAAGATATTCACATTTGGTAACTTTCCTCTGGGTTTGTCCCGAAAAGCTATAATCATCTAAAAATTTAATCATTGTAGTCCTGCAGGAAGTGCTCAATAATTTGAGGGTGTAAAAGGTGTCCCATATAAATAACATGGGAAATATTTTTCAGTTCCCTATAAAACCATTCTAAACTTAGAATTTATACTTTTGGCAATTTTTCTGTCGGTTAGTCCTGTAAGGCTACAATCGTGCCAAATTTCATCATTCTAATCTTGCCGGAAGTGCCTATACATTTTGGGGTATAGAAGACGTCCCATATTAAAAACATTGGAAAGATTTTTCAGTTCCCAAAGAAAATACGTTTAGAAATTTTCATTTCTGATGATTCACTTAGGTGAATCTAACGAAAACGTACAAGCATACCGAATTTGAAGTTTTTATTCGAATTCTAATTACCTAAAACATGAGATTATTGGTCCAGAAAAAGTCTCATTTAAATAACATGGGAAAATTCTTCATACCCTCTTTAGACCCCCTAAATTTAAAAATATTCACATTTGACAATTTTCCTGTGGACTTGTCCCTAAAAGCTATAATCATGTTAAATTTAATGATTGTAGACCTGCAGGAAGTGCTCAATAATTTGAGGGTGTAAAGCGTGTCCCATATAAATAACATTGGAAATATTTTTCAGTTCCCTATAAAACCACTCTAAAGTTGGAATTTTTTACTTTTTGCAATTTTTTCTGTCCGTTAGTCGTGGAAGGCTACAATCATGCCAAATTTCATCATTCTAATCTTGCCGGAAGTGCCTATACATTTTGGGGTATAGAAAACGTCCCATATAAATAACATTGGAAAGACTTTTCAGTTCCCCATGAAACCACTTTATGTTTTGAAATTTTCATTTCTGATAATTCACTAACGTTTGGCGTTCATCCCATTACCATTTGAAGTGTGGAAACTCTAGCTCCGTGAGTTATTCATTAATAACTCCTAAACTCTGATAGCATTAACGTTAGTACCTGCAGTTGCTAGAAGCACTAACGTTTGGCGTTCATCCCATTGCCATTTTAAGTGTGTAAACTCTAGCTCCCTGAGTTATTCATTAATAATTCCTAAACTCTGATAGCACTAACATTAGTACATGTAGTTTCTGGAAGCACTTACATTTTGCGTTCATACCATTACCATTTGAAGTGTGGAAACTCTAGCTCCGTGAGTTATTCATTAATAACTCCTAAACTCTGATAGGACTAAAGTTAGTACTTGTAGTTTCTCGAAGCACTAACGTTTGGCGTTCATTTCATTACCATTTGAAGTTTTGAAACTCTAACTTCGTGAGTTATTCATTAATAATTCCTAAACTCTGATAGCACTAACGTTAATACATGTAGTTTCTGGAAGCACTATCGTTTGGCGTTCATATTATTAGCATTTGAAATTTGAAAGGCAAGCTCCGCGAGTTATTCAATAATAATTCCTTAACTCTGATAGCACTAACGCCAGTACATGTAGTTTCTCTAAGTACTAACGTTTAGCGTTCATCCCGTTACCATTTGAAGTGTGAAAACTCCAGCTCCGTGAGTTATTCATTAATAACTCCTAAACTCTGATAGCACTAACGTTAGTACTTGGTGTTTTTGGAAGCACTAACATTTGACGTTCATCCCACTAGCATCTGACATGTGGAAAGGTTAGTTCCGTGAGTAATTCATTAATAATTCCTAAATTCTGATAGCACTAACGTTAGTACATGTAGTTTCTGGAAGCACTAACGTTTGGCATTCATCCCATTACCATTTGAAGTGTGGAAACTCTAGCTCCATGAGTTATTCTTTAATAACTCCTTAACTATGATATCACTAACTTTAGAATTTGGATTTATGGATGCACTAACGTTTTACGTTCACCGCACTAGCATTTGAAATGTGGAGGGGTAAGTTATTTGAGTTATTAATTAATAATTCCTAAACTCTGATAGCACTAACGTTAGTACATGTAGTTTCTTTAAGCACTAACGTGTGGCGTTCATCCCATTACCATTTGAAGTGTGGAAACTCTAGCTCCGTGTGTTATTCATTAGTAACTCCTAAACTATGACAGCACTAACGTTAGTGTTGGTGTTTGTGGAAGAACTAAAGTTTGGCGTTCATCCCATTAGCATTAGAAATGTGGAGGGGTTAGTTCCGTGAGTTATTCATTAATAATTCCTAAACTCTGATAGTACTAAACATAGTACTTGTTGTTTCTGGAAGCACTAACGTTTGACGTTCATCCCACTAGCATTTGAAATGTGGAGGGGTTAGTTCCGTGAGTTATTCATTAATAATTCCTAAACTCTGATAGCAGTAACGTTAGTATATGTAGCTTCTGGAAGTACTAACGTTTGGCGTTCATCCGGTTAGCATTTGAAATGTGGAAGGGCAAACTCCGTGAGTTATTCATTAATAATTCCTAAACTCTAATAGCACTAACGTTAGTACATGTTGTTTCTGTAAGCACTAACGTTTGGCGTTCATCCCATTACCATTATAGGTGTGGAAACCGTAGCTCCGTGAGTTATTCTTTAATAACTCCTAAACTATGACAGCACTAACGATAGTGTTTGGTGTTTGTGGAAGAACTAAAGTTTGGCGTTCATCCCATTAGCATTAGAAATGTGGAGGGGTTAGTTCCGTGAGTTATTCACTAATAATTACTAAACTCTGATAGTACTAAACATAGTACTTGTTGTTTCTGGAAGCACTAACGTTTGACGTTCATCCCACTAGCATTTGAAATGTGGAGGGGTTAGTTCCGTGAGTTATTCATTAATAATTCCTAAACTCTGATAGCACTAACGTTAGTACATGTAGTGTCTGGAAGCACAAACATTTGGCGTTCTTCCAATTAGCATTTGAAATGTGCAAGGGCAAGCTCCGTGAGTTATTCATTAATAATTCCTAAACTCTGATAGTACTAAAGATAGTACTTGTTGTTTCTGGAAGCACTAACGTTTGACGTTCATCCCACCAGCATTTGAAATGTGGAAACTCTAGCTCCGTGAGTTATTCATTAGTAACTCCTAAACTATGACAGCACTAACGTTAGTGTTTGGTGTTTGTGGAAGAACTAAAGTTTGGCGTTCATCCTATTAGCATTAGAAATGTGGAGGGGTAAGTTATTTGAGTTATTAATTAATAATTCCTAAACTCTGATAGCACTAACGTTAGTACATGTAGTTTCTTTAAGCACTAACGTGTGGCGTTCATCCCATTACCATTTGAAGTGTGGAAACTCTAGCTCCGTGAGTTATTCATTAGTAACTCCTAAACTATGACAGCACTAACGTTAGTGTTTGGTGTTTGTGGAAGAACTAAAGTTTGGCGTTCATCCCATTAGCATTAGAAATGTGGAGGGGTTAGTTCCGTGAGTTATTCATTAATAATTCCTAAACTCTGATAGTACTAAACATAGTACTTGTTGTTTCTGGAAGCACTAACGTTTGACGTTCATCCCACTAGCATTTGAAATGTGGAGGGGTTTGTTCCGTGAGTTATTCATTAATAATTCCTAAACTCTGATAGCAGTAACGTTAGTACATGTAGTTTCTGGAAGTACTAACGTTTGGCGTTCATCCGGTTAGCATTTGAAATGTGGAAGGGCAAACTCCGTGAGTTATTCATTAATATTTCCTAAACTCTGATAGCACTAACGTTAGTACATGTAGTTTCTTTAAGCACTAACGTGTGGCGTTCATCCCATTACCATTTGAAGTGTGGAAACTCTAGCTCCGTGAGTTATTCATTAGTAACTCCTAAACTATGACAGCACTAACGTTAGTCTTTGGTGTTTGTGGAAGAACTAAAGTTTGGCGTTCATCCCATTAGCATTAGAAATGTGGAGGGGTTAGTTCCGTGAGTTATTCATTAATAATTCCTAAACTCTGATAGTACTAAACATAGTACTTGTTGTTTCTGGAAGCACTAACGTTTGACGTTCATCCCACTAGCATTTGAAATGTGGAGGGGTTAGTTCCGTGAGTTATTCATTAATAATTCCTAAACTCTGATAGCACTAACGTTAGTACATGTAGTGTCTGGAAGCACAAACATTTGGCGTTCATCCAATTAGCATTTGAAATGTGCAAGGGCAAGCTCCGTGAGTTATTCATTAATAATTCCTAAACTCTGTTAGTACTAAAGATAGTACTTGTTGTTTCTGGAAGCACTAACGTTTGACGTTCATCCCACTAGCATTTGAAATTTGGAGGGGTTAGTTCCGTGAGTTATTCATTAATAATTCCTAAACTCTGATAGCAGTAACGTTAGTACATGTAGCTTCTGGAAGTACTAACGTTTGGCGTTCATCCGGTTAGCATTTGAAATGTGGAAGGGCAAACTCCGTGAGTTATTCATTAATAATTCCTAAACTCTAATAGCACTAACGTTAGTACATGTTGTTTCTGTAAGCACTAACGTTTGGCGTTCATCTAATTACTATTATAGGTGTGGAAACCGTAGCTCCGTGAGTTATTCTTTAATAACTCCTTAACTATGATAGCACTAACGTTAGTATTTAATGTTTCTGGATGCACTAACGTTTGACGTTCACCTCACTAGCATTTGAAATGTGGAGGATTAAGTTACGTGAGTTATTAATTAATAAATCCTAAACTCTAATGGAACTAACGTTAGAACATGTAGTGTCTGGAAGCACTAACATTTGGCGTTCATCCAATTAGCATTTGAAATGTGGAAGGGCAAGCTCCGTGAGTTATTCATTAAAAATTCCTAAACTCTGATAGTACTAATCATAGTACTTGTTGTTTCTGGAAGCACTAACGTTTGACGTTCATCCCACTAGCATTTGAAATGTGTAGGGGTTAGTTCCGTGAGTTGTTCATTAATAATTCCTAAACTCTGATAGCAGTAACGTTAGTACATGTAGCTTCTGGAAGTACTGACGTTTGGCGTTCATGCGGTTAGCATTTGAAATGTGGAAGGGCAAGCTCCGTGAGTTATTCATTAATAATTCCTTAAATCTGATAGCACTAACGTTAGTACATGTAGTTTCTGGAATCACTAAGTTTGGCGTTAATCCCAATAGCATTTGAACTGTGGAGGGGTTAGTTCCGTGAGTTTTTCAATAATAATTCCTAAACTCTGATAGCAGTAACGTTAGTATTGAATGTTTCTCGATGCATTAACGTTTGACGTTCACCCTACTAGCATTTGAAATGTGGACGAGTAAGTTACGTGAGTTATTAATTAATAAATCCTAAACTCTTATAGCACTAACGTTATTACATGTAGTGTCTGGAAGCACTAACATTTGGCGTTCATCCAATTAGCATTTGAAATGTGGAAGGGCAAGCTCCGTGAGTTATTCATTAATAATTCCTAAACTCTGATAGTACTAAACATAGTACTTGTTGTTTCTGGAAGCACTAACGTTTGGCGTTCATCCCATTACCATTTGAAGTGTGAAAATTCTAGCTCCGTGATTTATTCATTATTAACTCCTAAACTAAGATATCACCAACGTTAGTATTTGGTGTTTCTGGAACCACTAACATCTGGCGTTCATCCTTCTAGCATTTGAAATGTGTAGGGGTTAGTTCCGTGAGTTATTCATTAATAATTCCTAAACTATGTTAGCACTAACGTTAGTACATGGAGTTTCTGGAAGCACTAACGTTTGGCGTTCATCCTATTACCATTTGAAGTGTGGAAACTCTAGCTCCCTGAGTTATCAAATATAAACTCCTAAACTATGATAGCACTAACTTTAGTATTCGGTGCTTCAGGAAGCACTAACATCTGGCGTTCATCCTACTAGCAATTGAAATGTTGAGGGGTTAGTTCCGCGAGTTATTCATTAATAATTCCTAAATTATGTTAGCACTAACGTTAGTACATGTAGTTTTTGGAAGCACTAACGTTTGGCGTTCATCCCATTACCATTTGAAGTGTGGAAACTTTAACTCCGTGAGTTATTCATTAATAACTATTAAACTATGATAGTACTAACATTAGTATTTGATGTTTCTGGAAGCAATAACGTTTGACGTTCATCCCACTAGCATTTGAAAAGTGGAGGGGTTAGTTCCGTGAGTTATTCATCAATAATTCCTAAACTCTGATAGCACTAACGTTAGTACATGTAGTTTGTGGAAGCACAAACGTTTGGCGTTCATCCTATTACCATTTGAAGTGTGGAAACTCTAGCTCCCAGAGTTATCCATTATAAACTCCTAAACTATGATAGCACTAACTTTAGTATTTGGTGCTTCAGGAAGCACTAAACATCTGGTGTTCATCCTATTAGCATTTGAAATATGGAGGGGTTAGTTCCGTGAACTATTCATTAATAATTCCTAAACTATGTTAGCACTAACGTTAGTACATGTAGTTTCTGGAAGCACTAACGTTTGGCGTTCATAGCATTACCATTTGAAGTGTGGAAACTTTAGCTATGTGAGTTATTCATTAATAATTCCTAAACTATGATAGCACTAACGTTAGTATTTGGTGTTTCTGCAAGCACTAACGTTTGATGTTCATCCCACTAGCATTTGAAATGTGGTGGGGTTAGTTCTGTGAGTTATTTATTAATAATTCCTAAACTCTGATACCACTAATGTTAGTACATGTAGTTTCTAGAAGCACTAACGTTTGGCGTTCATTCCACTAGCATTTGAAATGTGGAAAGGCAAGCTCCGCGAGTTATTCATTAATAATTCCTAATCTCTGATAGCACTAACGTTAGTACATGTAGTTTCTGGAAGCACTAAGTTTGGTGTTAATCCCAATAGCATTTGAACTGTGTAGGGGTTAGTTCCGTGAGTTTTTCATTAATAATTCCTAAACTCTGATAGCAGTAACGTTAGTACATGTAGCTTCTGGAAGTACTAACGTTTGGCGTTCATCCGATTTGCATTTGAAATGTGGAACGGCAAGCTCCGTGAGTTATTCATTAATAATTCCTAAACTCTGATAGCACTAACGTTAGTACATGTTGTTTCTGTAAGCACTAACGTTTGGCGTTCATCCCATTACCATTTGAGGTGTGGAAACCGTAGCTCCGTGAATTTTTCTTTAATGACTCCTTAACTATGATAGCACTAAGGTTAGTATTTAATGTTTCTGGATGCACTAACGTCTGACGTTCACCCCACTAGCATTTGAAATGTGGAGGAGTAAGTTACGTGAGTTATTAATTAGTAAATAGTAAACTCTAATAGCACTAACGTTAGTACATGTAGTGTCTGGAAGCACTAACATTTGGCGTTCATCCAATTACCATTTGAAATGTGGAAGGGCAAGCTCCGTGAGTTATTCATTAATAATTCCTAAACTCTGATAGTATTAAACATAGTGCTTGTTGTTTCTGGAAGCACTAACGTTTGACGTTCATCCCACTAGCATTTGAAATGTGGAGGGGTTAGTTCCGTGAGTTATTCATTAATAATTCCTAAACTATGATAGCATTAACGTTAGTACATGTAGTTTCTGGAAGCACTAACGTTTGGCGTTCATCCTATTACCATTTGAAGTGTGGAAACTCTAACTCCGTGAGTTATTCATTAATTACTCCTAAACTATTATAGCACTAACGTTAGTATTTGGTGTTTCTGGAAGCACGAACATTTGACGTTCATCCCAATAGCATTTGAAATGTGGTGGTGTTAGTTCCGTGAGTTATTCATTATTAACTCCTAAACTGTGATAGCACAAACGTTAGTATTTGGTGTTTCTGGAAGCACTAACATTTGAAGTTCATCTCACTAGCATTTGAAATGTGGAGGGGTTAGTTCCGTGAGTTATTCATTAATACTTCCTAAACTCTGATAGCACTAACGTTAGTACATGTAGCTTCTGGAAGCATTAACGTTTGACGTTCATACCATTACCATTTGAAGTGTGGAAACTCTAGCTCCGTGAGTTACTCATTAATAACTCCTAAACTATTATAGCATTAACGTTAATTTTTGGGTTTTCTGGAAGCACTAACGTTTCACGTTCATCCCACTAGCAGTTGAAATGTAGAGGGATGAGTTCCGTGAGTTTTTCATTAATAATTCCTAAACTCTGATTGCACTAACGTTAGTACATGTAGTATGTGGAAGCACTAACGTTTGGCGTTCATCCTATTACCATTTGAAGTGTGGAAACTCTAGCTCCCTGAGTTATCAAATATAAACTCCTAAACTATGATAGCACTAACTTTAGTATTCGGTGCTTCAGGAAGCACTAACATCTGGCGTTCATTCTACTAGCATTTGAAATGTGGAGGGGGTAGTTCCGTGAGCTATTCATTAATAATTCCTAAATTATGTTAGCACTAACGTTAGTACATGTAGTTTTTGGAAGCACTAACGTTTAGCGTTCATCAGATTACCATTTGAAGTGTGGAAACTCTAACTCCGTGAGTTATTCATTAATAACTATTAAACTATGATAGTACTAACATTAGTATTTGATGTTTCTGAAAGCATTAACGTTTGACGTTCATCCCACTAGCATTTGAAATGTGGAGGTGTTAGTTCCGTGAGTAATTCATTAATAATTCTTAAACTCTGATGGCACTAACGTTAGTACATGTAGTTTCAAGAAGCACTAACGTTTGGCGTTCCTCCCATTAGCATTTGAAATGTGGAGGGGTTAGTTCCGTGAGTTATTCATTAATAATTCCTAAACCCTGATAGCACTAGCGTTAGTACATGTAGTTTCTGGAAGCACTAACGTTTGGCGTTCACGCCATTACTATTTGAAGTGTGGAAACTCTAGCTCCGTGAGTTATTCATTAATAACTCCTAAACTATGATAGCATCACCGTTAATTTTTGGTGTTTCTGAAAGCACTAACCTTTGACGTTCATGCCACTAGCAGTTGAAATGTGTAGAGGTTAGTTCCGTGAGTTATTCATTAATAATTCCTAAAATCTGATAACACTAACGTTAGTACATGTAGTTTCTAGAAGCACTAACGTTTGGCGTTCATCCCATTACCATATGAAGTGTGGAAACTCTAGCTCCGTGAGTTATTCATTAATAACTCCTAAACTCAAATAGCACTAACGTTAGTACATGTAGCGTTTGGAAGCACTAACATTTGGCGTTCATCCAATTACCATTTGAAATGTGGAAGAACAAGCTCCGTGAGTTATACATTAATAATTCCTAAACTCTGATAGTACTAAACATAGTGCTTGTTGTTTCTGGAAGCACTAACGTTTGGCGTTCATCCCACTAGCATTTGAAATGTGGAGGGGTTAGCTCCGTGAGTTATTCATTAATAATTCCTAAACTCTGATAGCAGTAACGTTAGTACAGGTAGCTTCTGGAAGTACTAACGTTTGGCGTTCATCCGGTTAGCATTTGAAATGTGGAAGGGCAAGCTCTGTGAGTTATTCATTAATAATTCCTAAACTCTGATAGCACTAACGTTAGTACATGTATTTTCTGGAAGCACTAACGTTTGGCGTTCATGGCACTAGCGTTTGAAATGCGGAGGGGTTAATTCCGTTAGTCATTCATTAATAATTCCAAAACTCTGATAGCACTTATGTTAGTACATGTAGTTTCTTTAAGCACTAACGATTGGCGTTCATCCCATTACCATTTGAAGTGTGGAAACATTAGCTCCGTGAGTTATTCATTACTAACTCCTAAACTATGACAGCACTAACGTTAGTGTTTGGTGTTTGTGGAAGAACTAAAGTTTGGCGTTCATCCCATTAGCATTAGAAATAGAGAGGGGTTAGTTCCGTGAGTTATTCATTAATAATTCCTAAACTCTGATAGCAGTAATTTTAGTACATGTAGTTTCTGGAAGCACTAACGTTTGGCGTTCATCCCATTAGCATTTGAAATGTGGAAGGGCAAGCTCCGTGAGTTATTCATTAATAATTCCTAAACTCTGATAGCACTAACGTTAGTACATGTTGTTTCTGTAAGCCTTAACGTTTTGCGTTCATCCCATTACCATTTGAGGTGTGGAAACCGTAACTCCGTGAGTTATTCTTTAATAACTCCTAAACTATTATAGCACTAACGTTAGTGTTTGGTGTTTGTGGAAGAACTAAAGTTTGGCGTTCATCCCATTAGCATTAGAAATAGAGAGGGGTTAGTTCCGTGAGTTATACATTAATAATTCCTAAACTCTGATAGTACTAAACATAGTGCTTGTTGTTTCTGGAAGCACTAACGTTTGGCGTTCATCCCACTAGCATTTGAAATGTGGAGGGGTTAGTTCCGTGAGTTATTCATTAATAATTCCTAAACTATGATAGCAGTAACGTTAGAACATGTAGTTTCTGGAAGCACTAACGTTTGGCGTTCATCACATTACCATTTGAAGTGTGGAAACTCTAACTCCGTGAGTTACTCATTAATTACTCCTAAACTATTATAGCACTAACGTTAGTATTTGGTGTTTCTGGAAGCACTAACGTTTGACGTTCATCCCACTAGCATTTGAAATGTGGCGGGGTTAGTTCCGTGAGTTATTCATTAATAATTCCTAAACTCTGATAGCACTAACGTTAGTATTTTGTGTTTCTGGAAGCACTAACGTTTGACGTTCATCCCACTAGCAGTCTAAATGTAGAGGTGTGAGATTCGTGAGTTTTTCATTAATGATTCCTAAACTCTGATAGCACTAACGTTAGTACATAAAGTTTGTGGAAGCACTAACGTTTGGCGTTCATCCTATTACCATTTGAAGTGTGGAAACTGTAGCTCCCTGAGTTATCCATTATAAACTCCTAAACTATGATAGCACTAAGGTTAGTATTTGGTGCTTCAGGAAGCACTAACATCTGGCGTTCATCCTACTAGCATTTGAAATGTGGAAAGGTTAGTTCCGTGAGTTATTCATTAATAATTCCTAAACTATGTTAGCACTAACGTTAGTACATGTAGTTTCTGGGAGCACTAACGTTTGGCGTTCATAGCATTACCATTTGAAGTGTGGAAACTTTAGCTATGTCAGTTATTCACTAATAACTCCTAAACTATGATAGCACTAACGTTAGTATTTGGTGCTTCAGGAAACACTAACATCTGGCGTTCATCCTACTAGCATTTGAAATGTGGAGGGGTTAGTTCCGCGATTTATTCATTATTAATTCCTAATCTCTCATATCACTAACTTTAGTACATGTAGTTTTTGGAAGCACTAACGTTTGGCGTTCATCCCATTACCATTTGAAGTGTGGAAACTTTAACTCCGTGAGTTATTCATTAATAACTATTAAACTATGATAGTACTAACATTAGTATTTGATGTTTCTGGAAGCAATAACGTTTGACGTTCATCCCACTAGCATTTGAAAAGTGGAGGGGTTAGTTCCGTGAGTTATTCATCAATAATTCCTAAACTCTGATAGCACTAACGTTAGTACATGTAGTTTGTGGAAGCACAAACGTTTGGCGTTCATCCTATTACCATTTGAAGTGTGGAAACTCTAGCTCCCAGAGTTATCCATTATAAACTCCTAAACTATGATAGCACTAACTTTAGTATTTGGTGCTTCAGGAAGCACTAAACATCTGGTGTTCATCCTATTAGCATTTGAAATATGGAGGGGTTAGTTCCGTGAACTATTCATTAATAATTCCTAAACTATGTTAACACTAACGTTAGTACATGTAGTTTCTGGAAGCACTAACGTTTGGCGTTCATAGCATTACCATTTGAAGTGTGGAAACTTTAGCTATGTGAGTTATTCATTAATAATTCCTAAACTATGATAGCACTAACGTTAGTATTTGGTGTTTCTGCAAGCACTAACGTTTGATGTTTATCCCACTAGCATTTGAAATGTGGAGGGTTAGATCTGTGAGTTATTTATTAATAATTCCTAAACTCTGATACCACTAATGTTAGTACATGTAGTTTCTAGAAGCACTAACGTTTGGCGTTCATTCCACTAGCATTTGAAATGTGGAAAGGCAAGCTCCGCGAGTTATTCATTAATAATTCCTAATCTCTGATAGCACTAACGTTAGTACATGTAGTTTCTGGAAGCACTAAGTTTGGTGTTAATCCCAATAGCATTTGAACTGTGTAGGGGTTAGTTCCGTGAGTTTTTCATTAATAATTCCTAAACTCTGATAGCAGTAACGTTAGTACATGTAGCTTCTGGAAGTACTAACGTTTGGCGTTCATCCGATTTGCATTTGAAATGTGGAACGGCAAGCTCCGTGAGTTATTCATTAATAATTCCTAAACTCTGATAGCACTAACGTTAGTACATGTTGTTTCTGTAAGCACTAACGTTTGGCGTTCATCCCATTACCATTTGAGGTGTGGAAACCGTAGCTCCGTGAATTTTTCTTTAATGACTCCTTAACTATGATAGCACTAAGGTTAGTATTTAATGTTTCTGGATGCACTAACGTCTGACGTTCACCCCACTAGCATTTGAAATGTGGAGGAGTAAGTTACGTGAGTTATTAATTAGTAAATAGTAAACTCTAATAGCACTAACGTTAGTACATGTAGTGTCTGGAAGCACTAACATTTGGCGTTCATCCAATTACCATTTGAAATGTGGAAGGGCAAGCTCCGTGAGTTATTCATTAATAATTCCTAAACTCTGATAGTATTAAACATAGTGCTTGTTGTTTCTGGAAGCACTAACGTTTGACGTTCATCCCACTAGCATTTGAAATGTGGAGGGGTTAGTTCCGTGAGTTATTCATTAATAATTCCTAAACTATGATAGCATTAACGTTAGTACATGTAGTTTCTGGAAGCACTAACGTTTGGCGTTCATCCTATTACCATTTGAAGTGTGGAAACTCTAACTCCGTGAGTTATTCATTAATTACTCCTAAACTATTATAGCACTAACGTTAGTATTTGGTGTTTCTGGAAGCACGAACATTTGACGTTCATCAGAATAGCATTTGAAATGTGGTGGTGTTAGTTCCGTGAGTTATTCATTAATAATTCCTAAACTCTGATAGCAGTAACCTTAGTACATGTAGCTTCTGGAAGTACTAACGCTTGGCGTTCATCCGGTTAGCATTTGAAATGTGGAAGGGCGAGCTCCGTGAGTTATTCATTAATAATCCCTAAACGCTGATAGCACTAACGTTAGTACATGTAGTTTCTGTAAGCACTAACATTTGGTGTTCATCCCATTACCATTTGAAGTGTGGAAACTCAAGCTGCGTGAGTTACTCATTAATAACTCCTAAACTATTATAGCATTAACGTTAATTTTTGGGTTTTCTGGAAGCACTAACGTTTCACGTTCATCCCACTAGCAGTTGAAATGTAGAGGGATGAGTTCCGTGAGTTTTTCATTAATAATTCCTAAACTCTGATTGCACTAACGTTAGTACATGTAGTATGTGGAAGCACTAACGTTTGGCGTTCATCCTATTACCATTTGAAGTGTGGAAACTCTAGCTCCCTGAGTTATCAAATATAAACTCCTAAACTATGATAGCACTAACTTTAGTATTCTGTGCTTCAGGAAGCACTAACATCTGGCGTTCATTCTACTAGCATTTGAAATGTGGAGGGGGTAGTTCCGTGAGCTATTCATTAATAATTCCTAAATTATGTTAGCACTAACGTTAGTACATGTAGTTTTTGGAAGCACTAACGTTTAGCGTTCATCAGATTACCATTTGAAGTGTGGAAACTCTAACTCCGTGAGTTATTCATTAATAACTATTAAACTATGATAGTACTAACATTAGTATTTGATGTTTCTGAAAGCATTAACGTTTGACGTTCATCCCACTAGCATTTGAAATGTGGAGGTGTTAGTTCCGTGAGTAATTCATTAATAATTCTTAAACTCTGATGGCACTAACGTTAGTACATGTAGTTTCAAGAAGCACTAACGTTTGGCGTTCCTCCCATTAGCATTTGAAATGTGGAGGGGTTAGTTCCGTGAGTTATTCATTAATAATTCCTAAACCCTGATAGCACTAGCGTTAGTACATGTAGTTTCTGGAAGCACTAACGTTTGGCGTTCACGCCATTACTATTTGAAGTGTGGAAACTCTAGCTCCGTGAGTTATTCATTAATAACTCCTAAACTATGATAGCATCACCGTTAATTTTTGGTGTTTCTGAAAGCACTAACCTTTGACGTTCATGCCACTAGCAGTTGAAATGTGTAGGGGTTAGTTCCGTGAGTTATTCATTAATAATTCCTAAAATCTGATAACACTAACGTTAGTACATGTAGTTTCTAGAAGCACTAACGTTTGGCGTTCATCCCATTACCATATGAAGTGTGGAAACTCTAGCTCCGTGAGTTATTCATTAATAACTCCTAAACTCAAATAGCACTAACGTTAGTACATGTAGCGTTTGGAAGCACTAACATTTGGCGTTCATCCAATTACCATTTGAAATGTGGAAGAACAAGCTCCGTGAGTTATACATTAATAATTCCTAAACTCTGATAGTACTAAACATAGTGCTTGTTGTTTCTGGAAGCACTAACGTTTGGCGTTCATCCCACTAGCATTTGAAATGTGGAGGGGTTAGCTCCGTGAGTTATTCATTAATAATTCCTAAACTCTGATAGCAGTAACGTTAGTACAGGTAGCTTCTGGAAGTACTAACGTTTGGCGTTCATCCGGTTAGCATTTGAAATGTGGAAGGGCAAGCTCTGTGAGTTATTCATTAATAATTCCTAAACTCTGATAGCACTAACGTTAGTACATGTATTTTCTGGAAGCACTAACGTTTGGCGTTCATGGCACTAGCGTTTGAAATGCGGAGGGGTTAATTCCGTTAGTCATTCATTAATAATTCCAAAACTCTGATAGCACTTATGTTAGTACATGTAGTTTCTTTAAGCACTAACGATTGGCGTTCATCCCATTACCATTTGAAGTGTGGAAACATTAGCTCCGTGAGTTATTCATTACTAACTCCTAAACTATGACAGCACTAACGTTAGTGTTTGGTGTTTGTGGAAGAACTAAAGTTTGGCGTTCATCCCATTAGCATTAGAAATAGAGAGGGGTTAGTTCCGTGAGTTATTCATTAATAATTCCTAAACTCTGATAGCAGTAATTTTAGTACATGTAGTTTCTGGAAGCACTAACGTTTGGCGTTCATCCCATTAGCATTTGAAATGTGGAAGGGCAAGCTCCGTGAGTTATTCATTAATAATTCCTAAACTCTGATAGCACTAACGTTAGTACATTTTGTTTCTGTAAGCCTTAACGTTTGGCGTTCATCCCATTACCATTTGAGGTGTGGAAACCGTAACTCCGTGAGTTATTCTTTAATAACTCCTAAACTATTATAGCACTAACGTTAGTGTTTGGTGTTTGTGGAAGAACTAAAGTTTGGCGTTCATCCCATTAGCATTAGAAATAGAGAGGGGTTAGTTCCGTGAGTTATACATTAATAATTCCTAAACTCTGATAGTACTAAACATAGTGCTTGTTGTTTCTGGAAGCACTAACGTTTGGCGTTCATCCCACTAGCATTTGAAATGTGGAGGGGTTAGTTCCGTGAGTTATTCATTAATAATTCCTAAACTATGATAGCAGTAACGTTAGAACATGTAGTTTCTGGAAGCACTAACGTTTGGCGTTCATCACATTACCATTTGAAGTGTGGAAACTCTAACTCCGTGAGTTACTCATTAATTACTCCTAAACTATTATAGCACTAACGTTAGTATTTGGTGTTTCTGGAAGCACTAACGTTTGACGTTCATCCCACTAGCATTTGAAATGTGGCGGGGTTAGTTCCGTGAGTTATTCATTAATAATTCCTAAACTCTGAGAGCACTAACGTTAGTATTTTGTGTTTCTGGAAGCACTAACGTTTGACGTTCATCCCACTAGCAGTCTAAATGTAGAGGTGTGAGATTCGTGAGTTTTTCATTAATGATTCCTAAACTCTGATAGCACTAACGTTAGTACATAAAGTTTCTGGAAGCACTAACGTTTGGCGTTCATCCTATTACCATTTGAAGTGTGGAAACTGTAGCTCCCTGAGTTATCCATTATAAACTCCTTAACTATGATAGCACTAAGGTTAGTATTTGGTGCTTCAGGAAGCACTAACATCTGGCGTTCATCCTACTAGCATTTGAAATGTGGAAAGGTTAGTTCCGTGAGTTATTCATTAATAATTCCTAAACTATGTTAGCACTAACGTTAGTACATGTAGTTTCTGGGAGCACTAACGTTTGGCGTTCATAGCATTACCATTTGAAGTGTGGAAACTTTAGCTATGTCAGTTATTCACTAATAACTCCTAAACTATGATAGCACTAACGTTAGTATTTGGTGCTTCAGGAAACACTAACATCTGGCGTTCATCCTACTAGCATTTGAAATGTGGAGGGGTTAGTTCCGCGATTTATTCATTATTAATTCCTAATCTCTGATATCACTAACTTTAGTACATGTAGTTTTTGGAAGCACTAACGTTTGGCGTTCATCCCATTACCATTTGAAGTTTGGAAACTTTAACTCCGTGAGTTATTCATTAATAACTATTAAACTATGATAGTACTAACATTAGTATTTGATGTTTCTGGAAGCAATAACGTTTGACGTTCATCCCACTGGCATTTGAAATGTGGAGGGGTTAGTTCCGTGAGTTATTCATTAATAATTCCTAAACCCTGATAGCACTAGCGTTAGTACATGTAGTTTCTAGAAGCACGAACGTTTGGCGTTCATCCCATTACCATTTGAAGTTTGGAAACTCTAGCTCCGTGAGTTATTCAATAATAACTTCTAAACTATGAAAGCATTACCGTTAATTTTTAGTGTTTCTGGAAGCAGTAACCTTTGACGTTCATGCCACTAGTAGTAGAAATGTAGAGGGATTAGTTCCGTGAGTTATTCATTAATAATTCCTAAACTCTGATAGCTCTAACGTTAGTACATGTAGTTTCTGGAAGCACTAACGTTTGGCGTTCATCCCATTACCATATGAAGTGTGGAAACCGTAGCTCCGTGAGTTATTCTTTAATAACTTTTTAACTATGATAGCACTCACGTTAGTATTTAATGTTTCTGGACGCACTAACGTTTGACGTTCACCCCGCTAGCATTTGAAATGTGGAGGAATAAGTTACGTGAGTTATTCACTAATAATTCCTAAACTCTGATAGCAGTAACGTAAGTACATGTAGCTTCTGGAAGTACTAACGTTTGGCGTTCATCCGGTTAGCATTTGAAATGTGGAAGGGCAAGCTCCGTGAGTTATTCATTAATAATTCCTAAAATCTGATAGCACTAACGTTAGTACATGAAGTGTCTGGAAGCACTAACATTTGGCGCTCATCCAATTAGCATTTGAAATGTGGAAGGGCAAGCTCCAAGAGTTATTCATTAATAATTCCTAAACTCTGATAGTACTAAACATAGTACTTGTTGCTTCTGGAAGCACTAACGTTTCACTTTCATCCCACTAGCATTTGAAATGTGGAGGGGTTAGTTCCGTGAGTTATTCACTAAAAATTCCTAAACTCTGATAGCAGTAACATAAGTACATGTAGCTTCTGGAAGTACTAACGTTTGGCGTTCATCCGGTTAGCATTTGAAATGTGGAAGGGCAAGCTCCGTGACTTATTCATTAATAATTCCTAAACTCTGATAGCACTAACGTTAGTACATGTAGTTTCTGGAAGCACTAACGTTTGACGTTCATCCCATTACCATTTGAAGTGTGGAAACTTTCGCTCCGTGAGTTATTCATTAATAACTCCTAAACTATTATAGCATTAACGTTCATTTTTGGGTTTTCTGGAAGCACTAACCTTTGACGTTCATGCCACTAGTAGTTGAAATGTAGAGGGATTAGTTCCGTGAGTTATTCATTAATAATTCCTAAACTCTCATAGCATTAACGTTAGTACATGTAGTTTCTGGAAGCACTAACGTTTGGCGTTCATCCCATTACCATTTGAAGTGTGGAAACTCTAACTCCGTGAGTTATTCATTAATTACTCCTAAACTACTCTAGCACTAACGTTAGTATTTGGTGTTTCTGGAAGCACTAACGTTTGACGTTCATCCCACTAGCATTTGAAATGTGGTGGGGTTAGTTCCGTGAGTTATTCATTAATAATTCCTAAACTCTGACAGCAGTAACGTTAGTACATGTAGCTTCTGGAAGTACTAACGTTTGGCGTTCATCCCATTACCATTTGAAGTGTGGAAACTTTAACTCCGTGAGTTATTCATTAATAACTATTAAACTATGATAGTACTAACATTAGTATTTGATATTTCTGGAAGCACTAACGTTTGACGTTCATCCCACTAGCATTTGAAGTGTGGAAACTCTAACTCCGTGAGTTATTCATTAATTACTCCTAAACTACTATAGCACTAACGTTAGTATTTGGTGTTTCTGGAAGCACTAACGTTTGACGTTCATCCCACTAGCATTTGAAATGTGGTGGGGTTAGTTCCGTGAGTTATTCATTAATAATTCCTAAACTCTGATAGCATTAACGTTAGTACATGTAGTTTCTGGAAGCACTAACGTTTGGCGTTCATCCCATTACCATTTGAAGTGTGGAAACTTTAACTCCGTGAGTTATTCATTAATTACTCCTAAACTACTATAGCACTAACGTTAGTATTTTGTGTTTCTGGAAGCACTAACGTTTGACGTTCATCCCACTAGCAGTCGAAATGTAGGGGGGTGAGTTCCGTGAGTTTTTCATTAATAATTCCTAAACTCTGATAGCACTAACGTTAGTAGATGCAGTTTGTGGAAGCACTAACGTTTGGCGTTCATCCTATTACCATTTGAAGTGTGGAAAGTCTAGCTCCCTGAGTTATCCATTATAAACTCCTAAACTATGTTAGCACTAACGTTAGTATTTGGTGCTTCAGGAAGCACTAACATCTGTCGCTCATCCTACTAGCGTTAGAAATATGGAGGGGTTAGTTCCGTGAGTTCTTCATTATTAATTCCTAAACTATGTTAGCACTAACGTTAGTACATGTAGTTTCTGGAAGCACTAACGTTTGGCGTTCATAGCATTACCATTTGAAGTGTGGAAACTTTAGCTATGTGAGTTATTCATTAATAACTCCTAAACTATGATAGGACTAACGTTAGTACATGTAGTTTATGGAAGCACTAACGTTTGACATTCATTCCACTAGCATCTGAAATGTGGAAAGGCAAGCTCCGCGAGTTATTCATTAATAATTCCTAATCTCTGATAGCACTAACGTTAGTGCATGTAGTTTTTGGAAGCACTAACGTTTGGCGTTCATCCCATTACCATTTGAAGTGTGGAAACTCTAACTCCGTCAGATATTTATTAATAACTATTAAACTATGATAGTACTAACATTAGTATTTGATATTTCTGGAAGCACTAACGTTTGACGTTCATTCCACTAGCATTTGAAATGTGGTGGGGTTAGTTCCGTGAGTTATTCATTAATAATTCCTAAACTCTGATAGCACTAACGTTAGTATTTTTTGTTTCTGGAAGCACTAACGTTTGACGTTCATCCCACTAGCAGTCGAAATGTAAGGGGGTGAGTTCCGTGAGTTTTTCATTAATAATTCCTAAACTCTGATAGCACTAACGTTAGTAGATGTAGTTTTTGCAAGCACTAACGTTTCGCGTTCATCCTATTACCATTTGAAGTGTGGAAACTCTAGCTCCCTGAGTTATGCATTATAAACTCCTAAACTATGATAGCACTAACGTTAGTACATGTAGTTTCTAGAAGCACTAACGTTTGACGTTCCTCCCATTAGCATTTGAAATGTGGAGGGGTTAATTCCCTGAGTTATTCATTAATAATTCCTAAACCCTGATAGCACTAGCGTTAGTACATGTAGTTTCTGGAAGCACTAACGTTTGGAGTTCATCCCATTACCACTTGAAGTGTGGAAACTCTAGCTCCGTGAGTTATTCATTAATAACTCCTAAACTATGATAGCATCACCGTTAATTTTTGGTGTTTCTGGAAGCACTAACCTTTGACGTTCATGCCACTAGCAGTTGAGATGTGTAGGGGTTAGCTCCGTGAGTTATTCATTAATAATTGCTAACCTCTGATAGCACTAACGTTAGTACATGTAGTTTCTGGAAGCACTAACGTTTGGCGTTCATCCGATTACCATATAAAGTGTGGAAACTCTAGCTTCGTAAGTTTTTCATTAATAACTCCTAAACCATTATAGCACTATCGTTAGTATTTGGTGTTTCTGGAAGCACTAACGTTTGGCGTTCACCGGACTAGCATTTGAAATGTGGAGGAGTAAGTTACGTGAGTTATTAATTAATAAATCCTAAACTCTGATAGCACTAACGTTAGTACATGTAGTTCATGTAAGCACTAACGTTTGGCGTTCATCCCATTACCATTTGAGGTGTGGGAACCGTGGGTCCGTGAGTTAATCTTTAATAACTTTTCATCTATGATAGCACTTACGTTAATATTTAATGTTTCTGGATGCAATAACGTTTGACGTTCACCCTACTAGCATTTGAAAATTTGAGGGGTTAGTTCCATCAGTTATTCATTAATAATTCCTAAACTCTGATAGCACTAACGTTAGTATTTGGTGTTTCTGGGAGCACTAACGTTTGACGTTCATCCCACTAGCAGTCGAAATATAGAGGGGTGAGTTCCGTGAGTTATTCATTAATAATTCCTAAACTCTGATAGCACTAACGTTAGTACATGTAGTTTCTGGAAGCACTAACGTTTGGTGTTCATCCCATTACCATATGAAGTGTGGAAACTCTAGCTCCGTGAGTTATTCATTAATAACTCCTAAGCTATTATAGCACTAACGTTAGTATTTGGTGTTTCTGGAAGCACTAACGTTTGACGTTCATCCCATTAGCATTTGAAATGTGGAAGGGCAAGCTCCGTGAGTTATTCATTAATAATTCCTAAACTCTGATAGCACTAACGTTAGTACATGTAGTTTCTGTAAGCACTAACGTTTGGCGTTCATCCTTTTACCATTTGAAGTGTGGAAATTCTAGCTTTGTGATTTATTCATTATTAACTCCTAAACTGTGATAGCACAAACGTTAGTATTTGGTGTTTCTGGAAGCACTAACATTTGAAGTTCATCTCACTAGCATTTGAAATGTGGAGGGGTTAGTTCCGTGAGTTATTCATTAATACTTCCTAAACTCTGATAGCACTAACGTTAGTACATGTAGCTTCTGGAAGCATTAACGTTTGACGTTCATACCATTACCATTTGAAGTGTGGAAACTCTAGCTCCGTGAGTTATTCATTTATAACTCCTAAACTATTATAGCATTAACGTTAATTTCTAAGTTTTCTGGAAGGACTAACCTTTCACGTTCATGCCACTAGCAGTTAAATGTGGAGAGGTTAGTTCCGTGAGTTATTCATTAATAATTCCTAAACTCTGATAGCATTAACGTTAGTACATGTAGTTTCTGGAAGCACTAACGTTTGGCGTTCATCCCATTACCATTTCAAGTCTGGAAACTCTAACTCCGTGAGTTATTCATTAATTACTCCTAAACTATTATAGCACTAACGATAGTATTTGGTGTTTCTGGAAGCACTAACGTTTGACGTTCATCCCACTAGCATTTGAAATGTGGAGGGGTTAGTTCCGTGAGTTATTCATTAATAATTCCTAAACTCTGATAGCACTAACGTTAGTACTTTGTGTTTCTCGAAGCACTAACGTTTGACGTTTATCCTATTACCATTTGAAGTGTGGAGACTCTAGCTCCCAGAGTTATCCATTATAAACTCCTAAACTATGATAGCACTAACGTTAGTATTTGGTGCTTCAGGAAGCAGTAACATCTGACCTTCATTCTACTAGCATTTGAAATGTGGAGGGGTTAGTTCCGTGAGTTATTCATTAATAATTCCTAAACTATGTTAGCACTAACGTTAGTACATGTAGTTTCTTGAAGCACTAACGTTTGGCGTTCGTAGCATTACCATTTGAAGTGTGGAAACTTTAGCTATGTGAGATATTCATCAATAACTCCTAAACTATGATAGCACTAACGTTAGTATTTGGTGTTTCTGGAAGCACTAACGTTTGATGTTCATCCAACTAGCATTTGAAATGTAGAGGGGTTCCGTGAGTTATTTATTAATAATTCCTAAACTCTGATAGCACTAACGTTAGTACATGTAGTTTCTGGAAGCACTAACGTTTGGCATTCATTCCACTAGCATTTGAAATGTGGAAAGGCAAGCTCCAAGAGTTATTCATTAATAATTCCTAAAATCTGATAGCACTAACGTTAGTACATGTAGTTTTTGGAAGCACTAACGTTTGGCGTTCATCCCATTACCATTTGAAGTGTGGAAACTCTAGCTCCGTGAGTTATTCATTAATAACTATTAAACTATGATAGTACTAACATTAGTATTTGATGTTTCTGGAAGCACTAACGTTTGACGTTCATCCCACTAGCATTTGAAATGTGGAGCCGTTAGTTCCGTGACTTATTCATTAATAATTCCTAAACTCTGATGGCACTAACGTTAGTACATGTAGTTTCTAGAAGCACTAACGTTTGGCGTTCCTTTCATTAGCATTTGAAATGTGGAGTGGTTAGTTCCGTGAGTTATTCATTAATAATTTCTAAACCCTGATAGCACTAGCGTTAGTACATGTAGCTTCTGGAAGCACTAACGTTTGGCGTTCATACCATTACCATTTGAAGTGTGGAAACTCTATCTCCGTGAGTTATTCATTAATAACTCCTAAACTATGATAGCATTACCGTTAATTTTTGGTGTTTCTGGAAGCACTAACCTTTGATGTTCATGCCACTAGCAGTTGAAATGTTAAGGGGTTAGTTCCGTGAGTTATTTATTAATAATTCCTAAACTCTGATAGCACTAACGTTAGTACATGTAGTTTCTGGAAGCACTAACGTTTGGCGTTCATCCCATTACCATATGAAGTGTGGAAACTCTAGCTCCGTGAGTTATTCAATAATAACTCCTAAACTATTATAGCACTAACGTTAGTATTTGGTGTTTCTGGAAGCACTAACGTTTGACGTTCATCCCACTAGCAGTCGAAATGTAGAGGGGTGAGTTCCGTGAGTTTTTCATTAATAATTCCTAAATTCTGATAGCACTAACGTTAGTACATGTAGTTTGTGGAAGCACAAAGGTTTGGCGTTCATCCTTTTACCATTTGAAGTGTGGAAACTCCAGCTCCGTGAGTTATTCATTAATAGCTCTTAAACTATGATAGCACTAACGTTAGTATTTTGTGTTTCTGGAAGCACTAACGCTTGGCGTTCATAATATTATCATTTGAAGTTTAGAAACTCTAGCTCCGTGAGTTATCCATTAATAACTCCTAAACTATGATAGCACTAACTTTAGTATTTGGTGCTTCTGGAAGCACTAACATTTGACATTCATTTTACTAGCATTTGAAATGTGGAGGGGTTAGTTTCGTGAGTTATTCATTAATAATTCCTAAACTATGACAGCACTAACGGTAGTACATGTAGTTTCTGGAAGCACTAACGTTTGACGTTCATACCGGTAGCATTTGAAATGTAGACGGGCCTAGTCGCAGGTGTTTATCTGATTTCTTTCTGACAATTAGTGTAAAATTGGGAAAAGATTCAAAACTCTAAAGTTTGCCCCGCCGGAGTTATTCGCCAATAACTCCTAAATTAAAATAGCACTAACTTCAATGTGTAGTGCGCTAATCTAAATTTACGAAGCACAAACCATGTGGAATGTCTGAGTAGCATTTAAAATGTGGGTGGGCTAGCCGCGAGAGTTATTCATTAAAAACTCCTAAACTATAATAGCACTAACGATAGTACTTGGTGTTTCTAGAAGCACAAACGTTTTACGTTCATCCCTCTAGCTTTTGAAATGTGGGCGGTGCAAGCCGAGTGAGTTATTCATTAATAACTCCTAAACTTTGATAGAACTCAGTTTGTACTTGGAGTTTCTGGAAGCTCTAACAATTGGCATTCATCCCAATAGCATTTGAAATGTTTGCGGAGCTAGGCCTGTGCGTTATTCATTAATAACTCCTAAACTATGATCGCACCAACGTTTGTACTTGGTGTCCTGATATAGTACTTGCAGTTTCTGGATGCACTAACGTTTGACATTCCTCTCACTAGTATTTGAATTTGGAGGGGCTAGCTCCGTGAGATATTCGCTAATAACTCCTTAGCTCTGATAGCACTAACGGAAGTACTTGGTGTTTTTGGAAGCACTAACAATTGCCGTTCATCCTTCTAGCATTTGAAATGTGGGAGGGTCTAGCCCCGTGAATTATTCATTAATAACTCCTAAACTATGATAGCACCAACGTTAGTGCTTGGTGTTTTAGGAAGCACTAATTATGCACCAACGACTGACGTTTTTCCCACAGCATTTGAAATGTGGGGATGGTCTAGCACAGGGAGTTATTCATAAAAAAATCCTAAACTATGGTAGCACTAACGTTATTATTTGGTGTTCCTCGAAGCACTAACGTTTGTCGTTCATCCCACTAGCATTTGAAATGTGGATTGGTTAGCTGTGTGAGATTTTCATTATTAAATACTAAACTCTGATAGCACTAACGATAGTACTTTGTGTTTCTGGAAGGAATAACGTTTGGCGTTCATCCCGCTAGCATCTGAATTGTTTGCAGGGCTAGTCCGGTGAGTTATTCATTAATAACTCCTAAACTGTGATAGCACCATCGTTAGTCCTTGTTTTTGGAACCACTAACGATGCACTAACGTTTGACGTTTTTCCCACTAGCATTTGAAATGTGGGCAGGTCTAGCCGCGGGAGGTATTCATAAATAACTCCATAACTATGATAGCACTAAGGTTAGTACTTGCTGTTTCTGGAAGCACCAACTTTTGAAGTTCATCCCACTAGCATTTGAAATGCGGGCGGGGCAAGACCCGTGATTTATTCATTAAAACTTTTAAACTATGATAGCACGAACGATAGTATTTGGTGTTTCTGGAAGCACAAACGATGCACTAACGTTTGACGTTTATCCCACTATTGTTGTTCATTTTTTAAAAAATTCGATGAACAGAAATTTTGCCCTGGGGAAGTTATTCACTAATAACTCTCAAACTATTATAACACTTGCGTTTGAAATGTGGAAGTTCAAACTCCGTGAGTTATTCATTAATAACTCCTAAACTCTCATAGCACTAACGATAGTACTTTGTGTTTCTGGAAGAATTATGTTCTGCACTCATCCCACTAGCATTTGAAATGTGGGCGGGTCTAGCCTCGTGAGTTATTCATTAATTACTCCTAACTTATGATAGCACTAACGTTATTACTTGGAGTTTCTGGAAGCACCAACTTTTGAAGTTCATCCCATTAGTATTTGAAATGTGAAGAGGCTAGCTCCGTGAGTTCTACATTAATAACTCCTAAACTATGACAGCACTAACGTTAGCACTTTGTGTTTCTGGAAGGACTAACATTTGTCGTTCATCCCACTTGCATTTGAAATGTAGGCGGCGCAAGCCGCGCGAGTTATTCAATAATAACTCCTAAACTTTGATAGCACTAACGTTAGTACTTGGTGTTTCTGGAAACACTAACGTTTGGCGTTCATACCGGAAGCCTTTAAAATGTAGACGGGATTAGCCGCATGAGTTATTTATTAATAAATTCTAAAATATGATAGCACTAACGTTAGTACTTGGAGTTTGTGGAAGCACTAATGTTTGGCGTTCATTCCACTAGCATTTGAAATGTGTAGAAGCTGGGTCCGTGACTTATTCATTAATAACTCCTAAACTATGAAAGCACTAACGTTAGTACTTGGTGTTTCTGGAAGCACTAACGTTTCGCGTTCATACTAGTAGCATTTGAAATGTGGGCGGGGCAAGCTCTGTGAATTATTCAATAATATCTCCTAAACTATGATAACAACGATAGTATTTGGTGTTTCTGTAAGCACTAACCTTTGACCTTTATCCCAGTATTTGTCAATTTTTAAAAAATTCGATGAACTGAAATTTTGCTCTGAGGAAGTTATTCACTAATAATTCATAAACTATAACACTAGCGTTTGTTCTTAGTGTTTTGTGGAGCACTAACAATGCTCCAGCCGTAGGTGTTTATCTGATTTCTGTCTGACAATTAGTGTAAAATTGGTTAAAGATTCAAAACTCTAAAGTTAGCCCCGCCGGAGTTATTCGCCAATAACTCCTAAATTAAAATAGCACTAACTTCAATGTTTAGTGCGCTAATCTAAATTTACGAAGCACAAACCATGTGGAATGTCTGAGTAGCATTTAAAATGTGGGTGGGCTAGCCGCGATAGTTATTCTTTAAAAACTCCTAAACTATAATAGCACTAACGATAGTACTTGGTGTTTCTAGAAGCACAAACGTTTTACGTTCATCCCTCTAGCATTTGAAATGTGGGCGGGGCAAGCCGAGTGAGTTATTCATTAATAACTCCTAAACTTTGATAGAACTAACGTTAGTACTTGGTGTTTCTGGAAGCACTAACAATTGGCGTTCATCCCAATAGCATTTGAAATGTTTGCGGAGCTAGGCTCGTGCGTTATTCGTTAATAACTCCTAAACTATGATCGCACCAACGTTTGTACTTGGTGTCCTAATACAGTACTTGTAATTTCTGGATGCACTAACGTTTGACGTTCCTCTCAATATCATTTGAAATGTGGAGGGGCTAGCTCCGTGAGATATTCGCTAATAACTCCTAAGCTCTGATAGCACTAACGGTAGCACTTGGTGTTTCTGTAAGCAATAACAATTGGCGTTCATCCTACTAGCATTTGAAATGTGGGCGGGTCTATCCCCGTGAGTTATTCATTAACAACTCCTAAACTATGATAGCACCAACGTTAGTGCTTGGTGTTTTTGGAAGCACTAATATTGAACCAACGACTGATGTTTTTCCCACTAGCATTTGAAATGTGGGTGGGTCTAGCACAGCGAGTTATTCATAAAAAACTCCTAAACTATGATAGCACTAACGTTAGTATTTGGTGTTTCTGCAAGCAATAACGTTTGTCGTTCATCCCACTAGCATTTGAAATGTGGATTGGTTAGCTCCGTGAGATGTTCATTATTAAATACTAAACTATGATAGCACTAACGATAGTACTTTGTGTTTCTGAAGCACTAACGCTTGACGTTAATTCCGCTAGCATTTGAAATGTTTGCGGGTCTGGCCCCGTGAGATATTCATTAATAACTCCTAAACTATGATAGCACCAACGTTAATGCTTGGTGTTTTTGGAAGCAGTAACGATGCATTAACGTTTGACGTTTTTCCCACTAGCATTTGAAATTTGGGCGGGTCTAGCCGGGGGAGTTATTCATAAATAACTCCTAAACTATGATAGCAATAACGTTATTACTTGGTGTTTCTGGAAGCACTAACGTTTGGCGTTCATCCCACTAGCATTTGAAATGCGGGCGGGGCAAGACCCGTGATTTATTCATTAAAACTTTTAAACTATGATAGCACGAACGATAGTATTTGGTGTTTCTGGAAGCACTAACGATGCACTAACGTTTGACGTTTATCCCACTATTGTTGTTCATTTTTTAAAAAAATTCGATGAACAGAAGTTTTGCCCTGGGGAAGTTATTCACTAATAACTCTCAAACTATTATAACACTTGCGTTTGTTCTTAGTGTTTTGTGGAGCACTAACAATGCACCAGCCGCTGGTGTTTATCTCATTTCTGTCTGACAACTATTGTAAAATTGTGTAAAAATTGAAAAATTTAAAGTTAGCCCCTGCGGAGTAATTCGCCAATAACTCCAAAATTACGAAAGCATTGACTTCAATGTTTAGTGCGTTAATGTGCACTAACAAAGCACTAACCATATGGAAAGTTTGAGTAGTATTTGAAATGTGAGCGAGCTAGCCGCGTGAATTATTCATTAATAACTCATAAACTATGATAGCACTAACAGTAAATGGTATTTCTCGAAGCACTAACGTTTGATGTTCATCCCACTAGCATTTGAATTGTTTGCAGGGCTAGTCCGGTGAGTTATTCATTAATAACTCCTTAACTATGATAGCACTAACGTTAGTATTTGGTGTTTCTGCAAGCATTAACGTTTATCGTTTATCGTACTAGCTTTTTAAATGTTGGCAGGACCAGCCGCGTAAGTTATTCATTAATAACTCCCAAACTATGATAGCACTAACGTTAGTACTTGAATTTCTGGAAGCACTAACGTTTCGCGTTCATCCCGCTAGCATCTGAATTGTTTGCTGGGCTAGTCCGGTGAGCTATTCATTAATAACTCCTTAACTATGATAGCATTATCGCTAGTGCTTGGTGTTTCTGGAAGCACTAACGTTTGACGTTTATCCTACTAGCTTTTCAAATGTTGGCGGGGCCAGCCGTGTGAGTTATTCATTAATAACTCCTAAACTATGATAGCACTAAAATTAGTACTTGGCATTTCTGGAAGCACTAACGTTTGGCGTTCATCCCACTAGCATCTGAATTGTGGGCGGGACTATCCCCGTGAGTTATTCATTAATAACTCCTAAACTATGATAGCACCAACGATAGTATTTGGTGTTTCTGGAAGCACTAACGTTTATCCCACTATTGTTTGTCATTTTTTTAAAAATTCGATGAACTGAAATTTTGCCTGCGGAAGTTATTCACTAATAACTCATAAACTATGATAACACTAGCGTTTCTTCGTAGTGTTTTGTGAAGCACTAACATTGCACCATCCGCAGGAGGTTATCTAATTCTGTCTGACAATTAGTGTAAAATTGTGTAAAAAATGAAATATCTAAAGTTAGCCTCACCGGAGTTATTCGCCAATAACTCCTCAATTACGATAGCACTAACTTCAATGTTTATTGCGCTAATGTGCATTTACGAAGCACTAACAAAGAAAATGTTTGAGTAGCATTTGAAATGTGGGCGGGCTAGCCGCGTGAGTTATTCATTAATAACTCCTAAACTATGATATCACCAACGTGAGTACCTGGTGTTTCTGGAAGCACTAACGATGCACTAACGTTATCCCACTAGCATATGAGATGTGGGCGGTGCTAGCCGCGTGAGTTTTTCATTAATAACTCCTAAATAATGATAGCACTAACGTTAGTACTTGGTGTTTCTGGAAGGACTATGGATGCACTAACGTTTGACGTTTATCCCACTATCATTTGAAATGTGGGCGGGGCTAGCCGCGTGTGTTATTCATTAATAACTCCTAAATTATGATAGCAGTAACGTTAGTACTCCTGTATTTCTGGAAGCACTAACGACGCACTAACGTTTGACGTTTATCTCACTAGCATTTGAAATGTTGCCGGGGCTAGCCGCGTGAGTTATTCATTAATAACTCCTAAACTATGATAGCACTAACGTTAGTACTTGTTGTTCTTGGAAGCACTAAAGTTTGACGTTTATCCCACTTTTGTGGGTCAATTTTTTAAAAATTCGATAAATTTAAATTTTGCTCTTCGAAGTTATTCACTAATAACTCATAAACTATGATAGCACTATCGTTTGTTTTTAGTGTCTTATGGAGCACTAACAATGCACTAAGAGCTGGTGTTTATCTCATTTCTGTCTGACAATTAGTGTAAAATTGTGTAAAAATTTAAAATCTAAAGTTAGCCCCGCCCGAGTTATTCGCAAATAACTTTTAAATTACGATAGCACTTACGTCAATGTTTAGCGCGCTAATATGCACTAACGAAGCACTAACTATATGGAAAGTTTGAGTAGCATTTGAAATGTGGGCGGGGCTAGCCGAGTGAGTTATTCATTAATAACTCCTAAACTATGATAGCATTAACGTTAGTAATTGGTGTTTCTGGAAGCACTAACGTTTGACGTTTATCCCAGTTTTGTGTGTCAATTTTTTTAAAAATTCGATAAATTTAAATTTTGTCCTGCGGAAGTTATTCACTAATAACTCATAAACTATAATAGCACTAACGTTAGTACTTGGTGTTTTTGGAAGCACTGACGATGCACTAACCGCTAATGTTTATCTCATTTTTGTGTGACAATTAGTGTAAAATTATGTAAAAATTTTAAAATCTAAAGTTAGCCCCGCCCGAGTTATTCGTCAATAACTCCTGAATTACGATAACACTAACGTCAATCACTTCTTCGATAGACGGACCCGAAGGTAACAGCAGTAGTCCCGGATGGCCACCTGATGCCATCCCGTAAGAAGTAGACGATACTGACAAAGAAAATGAAATGTGATGATAACAGATGAGATGAAGAGGGAAAAAGGTAGAAAAGACGTCGTCGATAGGGTGAAACCCTCTGAATCCTCTCCACAACACTTCGCCCTAAAATCAGATCTGCCTAATGTGCGTCCACAGAACAGTAATAACCTGAATATAGACTTTACGCCTAGATGCCTCGCTGGAAAAACCAAGGACGGATGAGTATCAAATATTTTTTTTTTTTTTGCTAGCCGAGGCTAGCTACCCGCTCGATTGTTACGCCCTCCATGGGGAAAGAGAAGTTTGGCAATTGAGAGGAAAGAACTGGGAGATGGTCTAGGGGATTTTTCATTATTTCATTATCTCTTTATTTCATAATATCTAGTATATAGAAAGTGGATATTGCGATCATTGCGATAGCAATCATAAGGTAGGGGAGTGTCGGCATTCTTTGATAGATTGATTACAGTACACTGTAGGATTGGACAATATTTCTTTATGGAGGAGAAAAGTGGAATGAGATGACTATGAGATGAGGTGTACTTGACAACACAACACGAGGGTGATTGTTAGAAGACAGATGCAAGTTAATCTTCTCGCTTGGGGACTGCTCCAAGCATTGATGAGAGACAGGGGGAAGCCCTGTTAGTAACAGAGGACTACTGTGCGGTATATGACGGTATGATATGAGGTGGAGGATGGTCGATGAAAAAAGTACGAGTGAGTGGAAGATCAGGGTAATCGGGTGGTAGAGAATAATGATACAATGTGAAAAGAAGGGAAAGAGGAGAATGTGTGATGGGATGTAAAAGATCGAAGTCGGTATGAGCGTTAATAGTATCTCGGAGAAGCGGGTGATGAAAATGGAGACGTGTCTGAGAGTATTTAAGGCGAAGCTTTTCGAGATGGAATAAGATGTAAGGAAAAGACATTCGATCGTATAAAATCTGAGTTGGACTCGGAAGTTTGATGCGGTAGGCTATACGAAGGGCGTGTCGTTCTAGGACTTTAAGTTTGTTATAATAGGAAGGGGCAGCTGCAACCCAGGCAGGGTGGCCATAGGTCAACAACGGGCGAAGAAATACTTTATAGGTGTTTAAAAGAAGTTTGGAATGAAGACCCTAAGTTGTACCAGTTAGGCGTTTAAGTAAGTTAAGTAGACGGTAAGCTTTTGCTGTGACATCCTATAGGTGTGCTTTTCAAGTAAGGTGCCTGTCCAAGGTAAGTGCCAGGTATTTGACTGTTTTAGAAAGCTGAAGACGAGTGTCGTTGACGTTGAGATTCAATACTTTGGTGAGAGATGGATTGAGAGATGGGTTGCGGTGAACTTTGGAGCGTTTATTTGGTGGTAGGAATACTCTGGTTTGAGATTTATTGGCATTGATCTTAAGTCTCCATTTATCAAACCACATGATAAATGTATTTATAGTCTCTTGAAATACTGTGTTCAACGTCCACGAGTGTATAATTTTACTCCCACTATTCCCTCGGTTGAATATTTTTAATCCGTCAACTCCTTCAAGTTATTATTTTTACTCCCTCGCCTCCCTGAGTGAATATTCTTCTTCCTCGACACACTCCATTAAATATTTTATCTCCCTCTACTACCTCGCTTGATTATTGTTACTCCCTCGTGACACTGTTTTTACACCCTCGACTCCCTCTTGTAAATATTTTTACTCACCGAGTCAATATTATTACTATCTCGACTCCTTCGAGTGATTATATTCAGTCCCTTTGCTCCCTCGAGTAATTGCTTTTAGTGTCCCGACTCACTAGAGTGAATATTTTTACTCACACGACACCCTCTAGTGATTCTTTATACACCCTCGATTTCATATATTGACAATTTTCACTCCTTCGATTCCCTCCAGCCTTTAGTTTTACTCCTTTGACTTCCTCGAGTGATTATTTTTACTCCCTCGACTCCCTCGAATGAATATTTTTCTTCTTCGAAACCCCTGTTAAATATTTTAACTCACTCTTCTTCCCCGATTCATTAGTTTTTACTGACTGGACTCCCTCAAGTGAATATTTTTCTTCCTCAACTCCCTCGCTTATATATTTTATCTCACGACTCCCTCGAGTAATATTTTTTCTTCCTTTTGTACACTTTTTTTGCACCCTCGAATCCCTCTTGTGATTATTTTTCCACCCTAGAATGAATAGTTTTTCTCCCTCCACTCCCTCGGGTAAATACTTTAACTCGCTCGACTTTCACGAGTGATTATTTCTAATACCTTGACTCCATCGTGTTATTATTTTTACTGCCTCGACTCCCACGAATGAATATTTTTACACTCTCGACTCTCTCGACTAAACATTTTGCTCCCCCTCAGCCCTCTCGAGTGATTATTCTTACTCTGTTGATTCCCAGTTTCATTACTTTTACTCTTTCTAATGAATATTTTTACTGCCTTGAATCCCTCGAGTGAAAACTTTTACACCCTCGAGTGTATAATTTTGCTCCCTCGACCCCTTCGGCTGAATATATTTAATCCCTTGACTCCCTTAGGTTATTATTTTTATTCCCTTGCCTCCCTCGACTGAATATTTTTCTTCCTCGACTTCCCCGATTAGATATTTTAACTCCCTCTATTTTCTCGAGAAATTATCTTTACTCCGTGAACTTCCCCGAGTAATTATTTTTACTCTCCCGAGTAAATATTTTTCCTCATTCGTTTCCCTCGAGTGATTAGTTTTAGTCCCTCGACTACTTCCAGTGATTATATTTAGTCCCTCGAGTGAATAGTTTACTTCATCGACTACCTCGAGTGAATATTTTTACTCCCCCGAGACAGTCATTTATTAATTTTTTAACCCTCATGACTCAATCGAGTGAACGATTTTAGTACCTTGAGTGATAATTTTTGTGTCGTCGACTCCTCGAAGTGATTATTCTTCGTACCTCGACTTCTTGGAGTGTTTAGCTTTACTCCCTCGACTCACTCGAGTCACTATCTTAACTCCATCGACTCCCTCGACAGAATATATTTGCTCCTTCGACTACCTCTTGTGATTATTTTTACTCCCCAGAGTGAATATTTTTCCTCATTCGTTTCCCTCGAGTGATTAGTTTTAGTCCCTCGACTTCCTTCATTGATTTTCTTTACTTCCTCGACTCACTAGAGTGAAAATTTTTACTCCGTCAACTCCCTCGGGTGATTCTTTATACACCCTCGATTCCCTCGATTGACTATTTTTTCTCCCGGGGCCATGGTGGCTCAGTAGTAAAGCGTTCACCTCTGGTGCTTGGGGTCCCGGGTTCGATTCCAGCCCCCGTCAAGTGGATTTTGTGGTGGACAAACTGTGTGCTTGGGTTTTCTCGGGGTTCTCCCGTTTCCTCCCACTTTCTTCATTCCATCATTTCATTCACCACTCATCATCACCGTCTCCTTTAGCCTAACCGGCATAACCGTGGGACGTAAAACTCGAAGGTTTCATTTTACTATTTTTACTCCATCGACACTCTCGATTGAACATTTTCACTCCATCGACACCCTCGCGTATATATTTTTATTCGCTGGACTTCTACGAGTGATCACTTTTACTCCCTCCACCCCCGCCACTCTCTCTTTCCGGCCATTATTTTATTCCCTCAACTCCCTCGAGTGAATAATTTTACTCCTTCCATTCCCTCGAGTGAATATTTTTACACGCTTGTTTGAATCTTTTTACTCACTCAACTTCCTAGCCATTATTTTTATATCTTCGACTTCTTGGGGTGAATATTTTTAGTCGCTCGACACCCCGACTGAACAATTTAACACCCTCGTCTCCCTTGAGTGAATACTTCTACTCCGTCGTCTCTTTGGAGTCATTATTTTAACTGCCTCGACTCCCTCGAGTGAATATTTTTACTCCTTTGTCTCACTATGGTGAATATTTTTACTCCCTCGACTCCCAAAAGTGAGTATTTTTTTTTCGACTCCCTCGAGAGAACATTTTATTCCGTTTATTCTCTCGACTGATTATTTTTACCCTCTCGACTCCGTCGAGTGAATATTTTTCCTCCCTCTACTATTTTTTCTCCCTCGACTATTTTTCTCCCTCGTTAACCTCGATATTATATTTGTACTCCTTCGACTAACTCGAGGGATTATTTTTACTCTCTCCACAACCTCGAGTCAATAGTTTTACCTCGTCGACTCCCTCGAGTGATTAATTTTAATCCCTCGCCTCAATAGAGTGAATAATTTTACTCCCACCGCTCACTCGAGTAATTGTTCTTACTCCCTCGAGTGAATAATTTGATTCCCTCGGATCCCTCGAATGGTTATTTTTATTTCCTTGAATCCCTCGATTCAATAATTTTGATCCCTCGGGTAAATATTTAAACTAGCTTGACTTCCTCGAATTATTACTTCTCATCCCTCGAATATATATCTACTCGCTCGACTCCCTCGAGCGAATATTTTTACTCCCTCGACTCCCTCCATTGAACATTTCTGCTCCTTCCACTCCCACGAATGAATATTTTTACTCCCTCGATTAAATATTTTTATTCTCTAGAATCTCTCGATTTAACATTTTTATTCCCTCTGCCCTTCGAGTGATTAGTTTTACACTCTACTCGCTGGTGTCATTATTTTAACTCTTTCGAGTAATATTTTTGCTCCCTCGACTCCCTCGAGTGTTTAATTTTACTCCCACTACTACCTCTAATGAAAATTTTTACTCCCTCGACAGTGGAGTAATTATTGTTACTTCATCGACTCCCTCGAGTTAATAATTTTACACTCTCGACTGTATAACTTTACTCCCTCGTATCTATCGAATGAACATCTTTACTCCCTTGACTCCCTCAGATGTTTATTTTTACTTCCCTGAATCCCTTGAGTGAATATTTTCCTTAATCAACTCCCTCTGTTAAATATTTTAATTCCCTCTACTCACTCTAGTGATTTTTTACTCCCTTAGTGATTATTTTTACTTTCTCGAGTCACTGCTTTTACACCCTCGACTACCTCAGGCAATTATTTTTACCCCTCGAGTGAATATTTTTACTCCTTCGACTCCCTCGAGTGATTATTTTCAATCCTTCGTCTCTCTTGAGTGATTGTCTCCTTTCCCTCGACTCAGTACAGTAAATATTTTTATTCATACGCCCCGCTCGGGTGTTTCCTTATACACCCTCGATTCCCTCGATTGACTATTTGTACCCCTTCAACTCACTCCGGACATTATTTTTAATCCCTTGATTTTATCGAGTTATAAATCTTACTCCCTCGTCTGATTCGAGTGAGAACTTTACTCCATCGACACCCTCGATTTATCTTTTTACTCCGTCAACTCCTTTGAAAGATTATTTTTATTCCCTCGACCATTTCGAATGAATTCTTTTACTTCGTCGACTCTCTCGATTGAATATTTTCACTCCCTTGTGTAAATAATTTTTAGGTTCGACTGCCTCGAATGATTATTTTTACTCCCTTAACTCCATCGAGTGAATATTTTAAACTCTCCACTCCCTCTATTGATTATTTTTACTCCCTAAACTCCTTCCACTGATAATTTTTAGTCTCTCAATTGAATTATTTTACTCCCTTGACCCACTCGAGTGATTATTGTTACTTCGTCGACTCCCTCGAGTGAATAACTTTACTCCTTAGACACCCTCGAGTGAATAGTTGTACCCCATTGACTACATCACGTGAATAATTCTACTCCCCCGAGACAGTCATGTACTTATTTTTATTCTCCCGATTTCTTCGAGTGAATAATTTTAGTTCCTTGAGTAATAATTTTTGTGTTGTCGATTTCCTCGAGTGTTTTATTTTTTGTATCTCGACTCCCTGCAGTGAGTCTTTTTACTTCCTCGACTAACTGTAGTAATTATTTTTACTCTCCAAACTCCTTCGAGTGAATATTTTTACTACCTCGACTGATTATTTATACTCCCTCGACTGCCTTGATTGAATATTTTTACTCCCTGGACTGCTTCGAGCAATTATTTTTACTCCCTCCACTACCTCGAGTGAATATTTTTACCTCCTCGACTCCGCTGAGTGATTATTTTTACTCCATCGACTCTCTAGAGTGAATATTTGTACTCCCTTGACTCACTCGAGTAACTACTTTTACCCTCTCGATTGGATAATTTTACTCCCTCCATTCCATCGAGTGATTACTTCTAGTTTTTCGACTTCCTCGAGTGATTATTTTTACTCCCGCGAGTGAATATATTTATACCCTCTAGTTATTATTTTTAGTCCCTGGACTCGCTCAAGTGATTCTTTTTACTCCCTCGACTCGCTAGAGTGATTAATTTTACTCCCTCGACTCACTCCAGTAATTATTCTTACTCAATCTAGTGAATAATTTTCCTCATTCGACTCTTTCAAGTGATCATTTTTACTCCCTCGACTCCCTTGATTGAATATTTTTACTCCCTCGGGTAAATATTTAAAACAGCTTGAATTTCTCGAATGATGTTTCATCCCTCGACTCAATCGTGTGAATATTTTTACTCCCTCAACTCCATCGAGTTGATATCTTTTCTCCCTCGACTCTCTCGAGTGAATATTTTTACTCCATCGACTCCCACGAATGAATATTTTTACTCCCTCGAGTAAATATTTTTATTTCCTCGGCTCTCTCGAGTGAATAGTTTTACTCTCGGCCATATGAGTTATTATTTTTACTCTGTCGACTCCCTCGTGTCATTACTTTTACCCTTTTACTATTTTTACTCTCTTGGCACCCTAAAGGGAATAATTTTACTCCCACTACTAACTCGAATGAAAATTTTTACTCCCTCGACAAAGTCGAGAATAATTTTAATTCCTCGACTCCCTCGAGTGAATATTTTTACTCCCATGGTTCCCTATTGTGATTATTTTTACTTCCTGGCGTCCCTCGATTAAATATTTTTCTTCATCGGCTCCCTCGATTAAATATTTTAACTCCCTCGACTCCCTATAGAGAATATTTTTTCCCTGACTGGTTATTTTTAATCTCTCGACTCTATGGAATGAATTCTTTTATTCCGTTGACTCTCTCGATTGAATGATTTCACTCTCTCCACTCCCTCGGGTAAATATTTTTAACGTTCGAATTACTCGAATGGTTATTTTTACTCCCGCTACACCCTCCAGCGAATAACTTTCCTCCCTCGACTCGCTCGATTGAATATTTTCTTTCCTCGAACCCCTTAAGGGGATGTCTACCCATCATCACAAGCTTCAGAATCTCCATAAGGTAACATGTAAAATTTAATTCATAAATATCTTACACAATACTACACCTAGAAACTTCCAATTTTCTATACGAAGCCAAAGAGAAATACAAAGGAGGTGGTTATCTCAATTTTAAACTTAATAACTTAGATTAATTGTAATAATTACTTCCGTAATGACGTAATCATTACTTCAGATAAAGGATCAAAAGTCCACTTTCATACCTCATAAACTACTACGGGTGACAATCTTTAAAGAACACATGCTGGGAAGAGATGCATTGTGGCAATTTGAAAAGCGAAACTCATGTTCACCACCTCCATTTTCATAATCATTTACGCCTTGAGCAGTTTCCCTTCCCACCCACCACCCTTACTTCCCTACTGAGTTCCTACAACTTTACGACGGCAACTTTAGAACAAAGATAATGATCTTTGAAACCTCAGTATCGAACATATGTTTCGGATTGCTTTTCTACATTTTCTGTTTCATCAAGCTGACGCATTATCTCTGCCATTGCTTTCACCTCTGCCACTGACAACTATAGTACTATAGTAGTATTGTGCCCTTATGTCTGGAGAAGTTTTTTATCCTTGGGATAGGTATAAATATATATACGGGCTTACGATACTTTTTATTTGCTTAGAGGGACTTTTTACCTGTTTGTGGACCGATAATGACATAATTTTTCCCATAATTCACCTGATTTTTCATTAAATAAACACAATTCATTTTTTATTCCTTCTCAGAAAGCCCTGTTCATTTTTTATTAGGCATTACAAACGCCTATACATTTTTTATCAGCCCACAGAAAGCCTTGTTTATTTTTTACCAGCCCTGTTTATTTTTTATCAGTGAACAGAGTCATGTTCATTTTTAACACTGGTCTATGTTTATATGTTATTACGCATTAGAAAGTTTTATTTATTTTTTATTAAGCAATAGGCAGTTTTATTTATTTTTTAACACTGGTCAGAAGCACTAATTGTTTTTTTATTTAATTTATCACGTATGTGTGACCTTGCGAGTTTTCCGCCCGCCCCTTTGTATATCCGACGCTCGGCAGCCGCGAACGATATTTTCCTCCCGCCCCGGTTAGCTTTAAGGATTACACGTGACGCATGTATGCTATGTGGAACTACGTATTGCTTTACATTGACTTTGTATTTGAACTGGCTAATTATTATTATTATTATTATTGGTAACGATCCTAGCATTCAATTATATGAAAATAATTTTGTCGTTGGCATGGGCGCGTTTTGAACTTACTTCCTTTGTAATGATATTCCCTTACACTACCGGCTACTCCACCGCAAGAGTTGGAACAAAATGTGTATTTGATAGTAGCTAAGAAACGTACATGTATAGACATCTAATTGTTAAGTGCGAAAACGTTTTAGTACCAACAGATCCATCTAGCGGTGAAAGCATGAACTACGTGCTCAACTCTCTATTGTCAAGTTGACACGATACAATTGTAATTTAATTTTAATGATTATGTATAAGAATATAACATCTTTAAATGATTATACGTGTCTGGTATTGGGGTTTTAATTTACATTTATTTTAACTTATTGGCGACTTTTTCCTTTTTGTTAAAATTGAAAAAAGTTTATTCAGCTACTATATATTGAAATGACAAATTCACGTCTTGAAAATGTAGACGCTACTTACTTTTGCATAATAGATTTATTGCAGAGTTTTTGACACTGGCTAAATTATTGAAATTCGGTTTGTATTGGCGTTATATGTTAATGGAGATTTGAGCTAGTAATATTTGCGAGGGACACTGAATATTGTTATGTTGCATGTTTAGATTAATTTGATTGTGCTGGTTGAATTATACGTTTTAGTATAAAATATTTGAGCAGTTGTCCATTTTGAAAATTGATCATTACTTTAAATAAATGAGATTACTTGCGACCCAAGAGTAGCAAATTTTGAACTAGAGTAGTAATTTAAATTTAAAACAAAGAGGCTATATAAGACATGAACCTCTTAATGGTCTTTGGAAAACGAACTCGGAACTTTGATTCTAAAGATGCGTAGGCTAATTGCTTACTAACGGTTAAGTTTGAATTGGTTTTGAGTTTAGCGTCCAGTTCAGCAACGATGGTATAAGAGACGCAGATCTAGTGATTAACATAGAACATGAACTATAGGAGCTCCCGCAGGGAATCGAATTCGGGTTCCCACATCAAAGATGCATATAATACATTTGATTGTGAATTTAGCGCTTCTTTTAGCAGCGAGGCTATTTGAGACATAAACCTACAGCTTAATGTAGGCCCCAAACCATATTTTTATATTCTCCTAATAAATTAGTCGGAGCAACTTTTATTCTTGTTCGATCACTTCATTAGAAGTTCTGTGTTAATTATTTGTTCGTTCGTGTTATTTATTTTAAATTGGTTCATTTGCATAGCAAATTCAAAAAGAGAAACTTTGTTTTGAAAATACTAAATAAGTTCGTTGTTAATATTGGAAAGTCGTAAGAACAGCAACAATGAACCTAACCCAAGCTAACCTTACTCTGTATTTCTGTTTCATGGTAGTTGGAGTCTTTTTCGTTTTGTGTTTCTTTGCTTTTTCTTTGGCTTTTTTTCTTTTCCCTGGATGTAGTCCTACAAGATTCTTATGCCTTTGTACTATTAGTTAGTAAGAATTCTTTCCTGTTTGGTTGTACATATATTATTCAGCATGGTTCCTATGCTACTACGAAAGAACACACATTATATTAGCCCTTAATCAAACCTACTTTTAGTTCCTCCTAGGACTATTCAGACTAGTCTTGGATATTTACCTATGGCTTCTACTAAGCTGAACTACTTGTCGCTACATGTCCATACTTTAGCTTGCCGCCTGGAAAATTTCTGTTTTCTTATATACTATTACAAAATTAGTTCTTTGTCTTTAACACTATTACATAGAATCAAGTATTGTGGGAAGAAAATTTCGTTTTACTTTAATTCAATATTATCTAAGGGTCAATATAAAGATATACATATTATATTCATATAAGGTAATCTATACTATATACTGTAAGCATATAAGATATTCTATAGTAAATATATATGCATAGTGTATACATATAAGACTTTATATTATATACATATAAGAATCTATAGTACATATTATATACATATAAGAATCTAAAGTAGATATATATACATATAAGAATCTATAGTAGATACACACATACTACGTATATACACATAAGAATCTGCAGTAAATATATACACACAGTGTATGCATATAAGATATTCTAAAGTAAATATATATAAATAATGTATACGAATCTAATACAAATTATGATATGTTTTAGGTTATCCATTGGTGTGGTATCAAACTGGTCTATTCAAGAACGTACTACACTGTTTGTGGATTAGTACCAAAGGTATTTTAATTCCTTCGTATTGTTTACAATAATACTCTTAGAACTGATCCGTTGTGAACATAGTAAAATTCATTTTTGACGTTCAATGAAATCTCATATTTTCATGGATCGTATCTTTTATTCGTTCGTAATTTTAATTGGTTCATTTGCTTTTGCAAATTCCGAACACAACGTGTGAACATGTGAGGAACTCCTTATTAACAATGTTTCGAAAATATTTTTAAAAAATTGTGAAACAAATAAATTAGTGAAATAGAACAACTTTGTTGCGATGTAATAAATATTTTGTCTTATTTATAATAACATTCGTTGTTAATTTTTTTAATTCTTTCGCGATCATTTCACTGAATTGATTTCATTAAAGAAAACTCAGTTTATTTCTTATTTTTACGTTTCATAAAAGAGAAACTATGTTTCGAACTTGTTAAAATTTCATAGGAAGCTCTACGAACAATGTAGTTGTAAGTATATTAAAATAAGCTCGTTGAACAATCTAAAATTGTGAACTTTAAAATTTTCGTTAGTTAGAACAAAGTCAGAACACTCTGTGAGTGTGATTATTTTGTTCGTATGTTATACATACTCGGTGTTAAATATGTTTCGAATTACTAAACAAATGTCAGTAAAAGAATGTTTGTTTGTTTTAGGATACTCCAGCAGATAGATTGAACTTTGAAGATACCTCTTTGGGATCTTTGAAGCAATTGGGATTAAAAACCTGCAGATATCCTGTAAGTATGCAACCAATATTAATTCCGTTACATATCCTGTTTCATAATAGAGTTTCTTGAAATAATCTTTAATTTGTTTAGCAACTTATTTTTATATTCTCCTTTCATTTAGAAAGTCGTACTTATTTGTATTCTCCCAATATTTTAATGGTTCGCTTGCTAAGCAACTTATTTCGGCGAATCGATTTCAATTTCTTTGTTGGTTCGTATGCCACAGCATACTCGTTGTTAAAAATATTTCGAAAATATTTTTAAAAATTGCGAACTTCTAAATAATTTATTCGTTCGTGTTATTTATAATAACACTCGTTGTTAAAATTGGAAACTCTGCTTTCTTAACTTTTAGGGATCGTATATTATTTTTGTACTCTCCTAATAAATTAGTCGGAACAACTTATTTTGACGAATCGATTTCGAATGAAATCTCATAAAAAACAGCTATGCTGTGAACCTACAAATAATTCCGAAATATTAAATACTCCTAAGAACAGCTAGTTTGTGAACCTACAAATAATTTCGAAATACTAATATGTGTGAACTTTGAAAAATGTCGAACTTTTAAATATTCGCTTTCATTAAAGAAAACACGATTTATGTATTTACGTCTTATTTGTAATAACACTCATTGATAAATTTAAAACTCATTGCTAACTGAAAGTTGATAAAAATGATTACTAAATAGCTTACTGTGCATTAAACTTGTAACAAAATTGTAAATATAGAACTAAAATTGTTTTATGTATACTAATAAATGTTTTTTTTATTGTTTCAGTGTTGACAACGGCATACAAATGCGCCAGAAATTAATACAGCGTGTACTGTTAGATCTGTTTCCATCTAACCAGCGGTGGTGAGTGTTAATTGACTTTATATAAATTGTATTTGACAAACTTTAATACTAAAATTTGTTTTAAAGATTATAAAATTTATGAAGATTAATTTAAATAAGTAAAACAGACTTAATGAAACCATAATAAAAAAATATATAATTAAAGACATACTGATAATTAATTTTGACAACTAAGTTTATATGTGTTTAAATGCACAATTTAATTAATAAATATTTCAAAATTACACGTAAAATTATATTTTCGTTTGCAACTCATTAAAATTTTTTAATTACATTTTTTGCATTAACATTTTTATTTTACAATCAGAGTTTCATGTAATGAAATGAACATGTGAAGAATTGCATTTTAAAATAAAAGAGTTTCATGTAACGAAACGAACATGTGAAAAATTGATTTTTTTATTTTACATTCTAATTTACACTTTTTACATTGCAAGAATTTAATGTCATTTAAAAAATAGACTTTATCGTTTACAGTTAAAATATGTTTATCAAAGTAAAAATAAAATTAACTGAACTTTCATTAGTAGTGACATTTAATAATTCATGCATTATAAAAATAGTTACAGTAAATCAAAATTTACAAATTGAATAATAAAAAGTCACGATAATATTTATTGATTATATTAGTTTTCTTTGTTGAAACATTTCATTGAATACTGGATACTGTAGAACAGCTATCATATTAATTATTTTAGTTGTTCTTATTTTGTTTGTTAATTTAATATGCTTTTTTAACTATGCGTCTTTTAAATCTAGTATTTGATCTTTTTAAATAATTATGCTTTTCTAACCTAATTTTATTTGATTTAATTATTTTAATCTCTGCTACTTTTCTACACTATTCCTATTTAATATTTTGATGTTTTATGTTAGTTCTGCTGATTACTATTTTAACTATGATTTGTAACTAACAACCCTTTCATTTTAACCATATGCGTTTTTCTTTAACTATGATTTGTAACTAATCAAACTTTCATTCTAACCGTATGGTATTTTTTAAATATTTTTTCATAAACTTGTTTAAAATAATTTTTGATGTAGTTTCTTTTGTTTTGTGCTTCTTAAAATGTTTATTGTGTTTGTTTATACTTTCTTAATGGCTATTCAGATTTTTAGTTTTAGTTTAGCTATAGTTATAGAATTGTGTTTCGGGAAATTAGTATGCGATTACTATAACACGTTATAATATTTAGCAAATTATAAAACTTCTTTAACACATAATTTGGGTTTGAGACAATGTGATTGAGTAGGAGCTTTTATAGCTGGGTACGAGATTTTTTGTTTAATGGAACTGGGTACGATATTGTATTTTTCCGAAAGTATAAATAGCACGCAACAAACCGCGTGAATTCACTTTAGAAGAAGTACTGCTAGAGTAAAGACGTTCCTAATTGTACTCTCCGGGACATTGGCATTTAGTCATCGGAAACTATAATTAGATTTGCTGGTTCAATATACTGAAAAAACTTACGGAATATCCCGAACTATTGTAGAATAAACATTTAATCATATTTCGGTAAACACATAGTGGATTATATCATAAGGTTATAGTTACCTTCGGAGAACTTCGTGTGGAATTCTGGGAATTTACAATATCTTCGTCTATATGAGAGCGGGAAAAGTGCGCCGCAATCAGTATAGCAGAAGAATTTGTACGGTGAAGACGTCTCTCCGTGTTGTCGTGACATTGTCATTTAGTTATCGGAAAGTGTTGTTAACTGATAAACTTAATAATACGTCTTCGGGGAATTTACTTAGTATATTATAAGCCATAGTTACCTTCGGAAACCTTCGTCTGGAATTCTGGGAATTTACATTATCTGCGTGTATATAAGAGCGGAAAAAGCGCGCCGCAATCAGTATAGCAAAAGAATTTGTACGGTGAAAACGTTTCTTCGTGTTGTCATTTAGTTATCAAAAAGGTGTTGTTAGGTGATAAATTTAAAACAGTATCTCGATAAACGTATAGCAGATCATAAAACTCATAGTTACCATCGGAGAAGTTCGTGTGGAATTCTGGGAATCTACAATATCAGCGTCTATATAAGAAGCTCGGAATCGTCAATCGCTTATTCTACAGGAAGCAGTTCTACCGTGCGGACGTGTCTTCGTGTTCTTTTTGATACAGAATAAATAAACGAGTAAGGATACTGGGAAAGAATAAATAGAGTCCATAGGACAAGTAGAAATCATTTCGTTACAATCACTCGTGGAAGTAACATCGTAGGAACAGCGCTCCATTCATTTTAAGTTAGAGGAACTCCAAAATTGTACAACATTCAGTTCAGAGGACGTGTGTAAGTGAGCTCTTGTTGTGATGGTGGTTGGAAAATATACAAATTTGATCGTACGCGAAAACAGTTCAGTTTTCTTTTGTACTTCGAGGTGTAAACATCGTCTTTTAGGAAGTTACCGCAATTAAAGTTTACACATAAAAGTAAATTAAAATATCCGAGCGATATAAATTAGTATATACTATATTTGATAATAAGGTGAAATAACTAATTAATTGTTTGTTTAAATTAGATTCAACGATGGCATCTGCTAAATCATACGATGGCACCATCACAATTAAAGCCTTGTTGCAGATACTGCAAAATCGAGGATACAATGATGCAGGAGAGGTTTCTTTCACCTGGGAGGTGGTGACGCAGTGTCATGCGTTAGGGGTGCGTGTGTATAATGAACAATATGCATGTTTACTACGTGCATTATTGGCGCATTTTGAGCATGACCCGGTTGTTATTTTGGCAAGATGTAAGTCCGCAAAGGATATTGTTGGTTTTATCGTGTGGGCTTCTTCCGTTAAGATAACATCCGGGAATTGGCGCATAAAAAATTTAGAGAGTTGGTATCTGCATGGGAAGACTTCTGGCTTAACTGTAGATGACTCTGTCGGGTTCATGGGTGAGCCTGTAAATTTGACAGGTCTTAGTTCTGCACCAGAAAATCTAATGGATGGCACTGGAACAAATGATAATTTTTTCATCATTGGTAGTAAAACCAAACATTATCCGTACTTTGGCTTGCGCGGAAAGGAAGTTACTATAAAACGCATGCGCAACATAGGACTCGAAGACCCGGTTGTTTATTTGGAGAAACTTTTTGACTATGTAAAAGAGCATGCGTTAAACGACGTTGACGATAACATGTATGTTGGTATGGTTATGGAGAGCTCTGCCTCGACGATAAACAAGTCAGTATACATGACGTGCCGTCCTAAGAAGGAATTGAACCCGGAGGCCTTCTTTAGATCAGTAGAGAACGTACTCATTAGTAACAAACACTTCCTTTTCGGGGATTCAGTAATGTTTAGGATACACACTGTAAATCCTCGCAAGGGAAGAGGTCGAACACGTGGCACTAATAAGTACGTTGATCTTACTACACATCATGAACAAAGTACCATGCCGTTGAAAAAGGACATATACTGCCTTCCCAAGAGCATCATCCTTGGGATGGCAAAGGCCGTGCATAATCGTAAACAGGTATATGAATTAAAAAATAACCCAGATCGTCTACTGAAGCAAGCCATGGATTTGTGTGATGATGCTGATGTTACAATTGAGCATCAAAATGATTGTACTATTGATGTGAAAAAATTTCAACAATACCTGGCACCCAAGTACCAAATCGTAGTATACGAAAGAAATACCATGAACCGGGAGTACCGTGTAATTTATCCGGGAGTAAAAGCAGAAAAAAATCCTCATTCTCTACGGGAAGGGCCATTATGAATTAATTACATGTATTACCTCTCTGCTGGGTATGAAAGGATACTGTAAGCATTGTTTACAGGGATATAATCATGCACAATACCATAAATGTGGTGCTAAGTGTAGTGCATACGAAGTGTACCACGAGGTATGTGCTGATGCTATTAAGCGGGAGTGTAATGATTGTCATAGATTGTTTCCTTCGGATGAATGCTTTACGAATCATAAGCGTGTAATTGGACGTGGCAAAGAGTTTATGTGAAACAAAACGGTTTTGTCCTGACTGCTAAAATGTACAATTTACGACGTGGGAAATCTGAGCATCAATGTGGTGAGCGTTTATGTAAGTCTTGTGACAAACACGTGGACGCTGACCATATTTGTTACGTTCAGAAGTCCAGTCGTTCACATATTGATAGATTACTATATATCGTATTTGATGTGGAAACGATGTTACTTCGTAAGAATGAATGTGAGGAACAAGAACACTGCGTTAACTATGTGGTTTGCAGGAATATATGTCATGCTTGCAAGGACACAGAGCTGGATGACCCATGCTTTGTTTGTGGAAATGAACAGGGAAAACGTGAGTTTGACTTTTCAACGATCGAAGAGTTCATTAATTTCGTGTTAATGCCTCGTCCAAAGTTTCAATAAATCATTGTGCTTTCGCACAATGGTTCTGATTACGATGTCCAGTTCAGTTGTAGGAATTTAATAGAGAAACATTGCTTATCTCCCACACTTATTATGCAGGGTCAAAAAATTATTGAAATGCGGCTTGGTAATAAGATTATTTTCCGGGACTCTTACTTCTATATAGGTATTAAACTGTCAAAATTACCCAAAACTTTAGGCTTGCGCATTAATTTTCGAAAGAGATATTTCCCATATTTGTTCAATACATTTGAAAATCAAAATTATGTAGGTAAGATTCCGGATCTTAAGTTTTTTGATCCCGACAGTATGAGTTCTTCCGATCGACAGCAATTAATCACCTGGCACCAAGAACGTGCTTTGAGTGGTGAGCAGTATGATCTGCACAAGGAGATGGTAATGTACTGCCGCAACGATGTTAAAATCCTCGCTGAAGCGGTCATCAAGTTTTCAAACTGGATCGAGGAAGAAACTCACGGAATTCATTGTTTTATTTCTTCGTCCACTATTGCAAGTTTGGCTATACTAACCTGTCGGTCTACATACTAACCTGAAGAGACGATTCCAGTTATTCCTCCTCTCGGGTTCGATCACCGTGACCAGTAGAGCTTAAAACCAATGTATTGGTTACGGCATTTGGAACGTACCGAAGGAAAAAGAATTCAACATTCTGGGAATGGACTGGAACGTTCTTTTGGTAAATATAAGGTCGATGGGTTTGCTAACCTGACAAAAACTGCATATGAATTTAATGAGTGTTACTTCCGCGGGTGCCCGAAATGTTATACAACGCTTCGGGATCAGCCTCTTGACAATTCCTCTAGTTTTGCTACATGAACGCAGGAACGGTATGAAAATACGATCACAAAAACCGCATTCCTAAAGAAATTAAATCTCAATGTTGTTGAGATATGGGAATGTGAATGGGACAGCATGGTGAAAAACGACAAAAAATTACAAGAGTTTATCAAAACTCAGTGCAAGGACCTTGTCGATCATCTTGCACCTAAAGAAGATTTTCATAGTGGTCGTACTGAATGCTTTAATGCATTGTACGAATGTAGCGATAACGAAACAATTCATATCTGGATGTAACATCGTTATATCCGTATATGATGGCTCGTAAGCCGATGCCTGTAGGGAAGCCTAAAATATATAAGGGGCCGCACTTTCCAGAAGTGGAAAGTATTCATGGGCTGGTTAAATGCACCATCTTGCCCCCAAAAGATCTCTTTTTTCCGGTGTTGCCGTATACGTGTAACGGTAGACTTATGTTTGGTTTATATCGCACGTGTATGGAAGAAAGTAATATCAACAATTCCAGACATAGTGATGCCGAACGTGCCTTAACAGACACATATTGTACCCCTGAGCTGCATAGAGCACTACAAAATAGCTATAAAATTCTGCAAATTAATGAGATCTGGGAATTCGAACTACTCGGTTCTGAGGAGGGAAATTCGGATAGTCTTTTCCACCACTATGTGAATTCCTTCCTGAAATTAAAGCAGGAAGCCTCTGGGTTTCCTGCTTGGTGCAAAACCAAAGGAGACGAAAATAAATATATTGCAGATTATTATGCCCACGAAGCCATTACAGTTAGATGTAAAAAATATTGGATCGAACAATGGCTTGAGGTACATATCCAAGCTATTCCTCAATTCGCTCTACGGCAAATGGGGAAAAAGAACGGATTTGTCCTAATCAGTGGTTGTTGACACGCCAGAAAAGCTTTACGGCTACCTATGGGCACCGCAGTACGAAGTAAACAACGTACTAGTCATTGGGAAAAACATGCTGTTGTCACATATAAAAGCGTTGAAAACGAAAATAAGCCGTTAAAGTTTTCAAACGTTGTACTTGCGGCGTTCATTACATCATGGGCGCGGCTAAAGCTTTACGATTTGTTGACAACTGTAGGACCAAAAGACACACTATACTGCGACAGGACAGTCTTATGTTCATTCAGCGGCGCAATGAGAAACCTATGCTTGCGTTGGGTTCCTACCTGGGAGAGCTAACAGACGAAGTTCCGGAAGGGTGGGAAATTAATGCGTTTATAGGTTTGGGACCAAAAAAATATAGCTACCGTATGAAAGATATTGGGACGGGTAAAGTAGAGTATGTATATAAGATACGGGGAATCACATTAGACTATCGCGCGTTACAGGAAATAAATTTCGATCATTTCTATTGCTTAGTCCGCAAAAAAATTGGAAAGAAAGTGTTAAACATCCCTGGGAGGATTGCCCGTAAGAAAGGGTTTATCATTGTGTCCAGACCTGAGACAAAAACTCATCAAAAAGTTGGTAACAAAAGACGTCGACTTAATGATACCAGTGAGACGGACTATAGGACATTACCGTGTGGTTATTGCGGATAAAGCCTTAGTCGTGTTTATGGTTCGTAAAGAACGTACGTGTGAGTGTGTGAATGGGTTGTAAATATTATTCAAATGAAATATAGCTTTAAAATGTAAATAGTTCAAGGAGTGAATGTGGACGGAAACATTATGATTATCCTACATCCTGTCCTTAAACATGCTACAGCTGTATTTATTCCCGGTTAAGTTACATCAACAACTTCTCCCAAAGTTTTCATCGCCTACCAAAACACCAATAAGTACGTAGTCTTCGCACCCATCAATGTCAACCATTCATTTTGTAAATAATATATTATATAAAATTTGTAAATAGATTTTTCACACATAAATTTTGCAAATAGATTTGTTCATATATTATATAAATTTTGTAAATAGATTTTTCATATATTATATAAATTTTGTAAATAGATTTTTTCATATATTATATAAATTTTGTAAATAAATTTTCTTTTCATATAGTAAATAGTTTTTATATATTGTAAATACTTTTTATATATTGTAAATAGATTTTTCATATAACGTAAATAGCATATTTCAAATACTAAGTTATTTTTGTTAATCAAGTACAAGCAATACAAATATCAATAGAACATTGTATATATCTTTATATTCACTTATTATATATTTTACAATTTTTATTTTTATTATATATCAAAATTTTTTATTATATACATTCAATTTTAAATTTTTATTAGATATTTTACATTTTTATTTTATTATATTTACAATTTTTTATTTTTTATTATTGTATATAATTTTTATCATTATTTTTACAATAATTTTTTAAAAAAATTATATTCCTGCCTTTAATTTCTACATCCTATACAATTAGAAAGGTACTTAATACAAAAAGTATATGTATTCTTAATAAGATAAAGGAAGAATACACATGCTTCATATACTATTATATATAAGTTTATTTACGTACATTATACTAAAGTATGTGTATTCTGTATAAGATAAAGGAAGAATACATGTGGTTCATAGTATGTGTATTCTTTATAAGATAAAGGAAGAATACATATGCTTCATACGCATAAAAATAGAGTATAGGTAAAGGCACAATATTTATAGTTTTCATAAAATTACAATATCAAATTCATATATTCACTCAATTAATTATTATTTTATTAAATTCAATAATAATCTGAATCAAAAAGTTAACCGTGGTTATAAATATATCCTAAAACAGGAAATTACAAAATGCGGTATCGCAGTATTTGTTTGTTTTTGGTTCGCGCAACAAGTTCTTCTACATCACAAAGAACAAGATTGTCAACATCAATAAATCGCCGGCAGCAACCAGGAAAAAGACAGCAGCGGTGGTGTTATCAAAAGTATATTAACTTTGTCTTCTTACTTAAGTTAAAATATTGGGTAAACATACAAAGTGCGCCAGTATCTATAAAGGAAAATATCGTTAGCGTCTGCGGCTGCCGGGCGGAAGGCGGATATACAAAGCGAGCGGGCGGAAAACTCGCGACGGTGATGGCGCCAGCGCAGAGGACACACATACGTGATAAATTAAATAAAAAACAATTAGTGCTTCTGAGCACTGTTAAAAAATAAATAAAACTTCCTATTGCTTAATAAAAAAATAAATAAAACTTTCTAATGCGTAATAAAATATAAACATGGACAAGAGTTAAAAATAAACATGACTTTCTGTTGACTGATAAAAAATAAACAGGGCTGGTAAAAAAAATAAACAAGGCTTTCTGTGGGCTGATAAAAATGAATAGAGGTTTCTAATGCCTAACAAAAATTAACAGGGCTTTCTGAGAAGGAATAAAAAATGAATTGTGTTTATTTAATGAAAAATCATGTGAATTATGGGTAAAATTATGTCATTATCGGTCCACAAACAGCTTAGAAAGTCCCTCTAAGCACATAAAAAATATCGCAAGCCCGTATATATCTTTATACCTATCCCAAGGATAAAAAATTTCTCCAGACATAAGGGCTCAATACTACTTACTATACAACCAAAGATTCTACATGTTTCTTATTTGCCTATTTGTTTTGTTGTCTGGATGGGATTCGTTTTATATTATTCATCACAGATAACCACAGTACGATATTTCTTCGGTTAGAACGAATTAATTGTGAACAGGGGTGGCAGAAAACAAGTTTTCCTTTTTTTTAAATATCTAGTTTGGTTTACGAAAACTCCTTCATATATTTACCATACCCGTGTATGCATGTCTGTCCGCGTGCGTGACAAAAAACAACAACTAAAGAACCACTTCCTAGATCACCACCAAAATTGGTCAAAATATAGAGACAAGAGTCAGAAATTGAGTTTGTTATTAAAACCATGTACTCAAACCGGAAGTGGTTTAAATAAACCATTTCCGGTTTGATCATTGATCACCATAAATTGAAAATGGTAATATGTAGTGAGATCCGTATTTGTGCTTCGTAATCTCTATTATTAACTCTCTACTAAAACCGAAAATGATTCAAATTAACTATAATTTCTAGTTTCAATAAATATTGATCTACGCAGAGCAAAAACAGTAAAAAGTAGATGAAAGCGGTTTCCTCCAATCGAATGGCTCTCAAGCGTCCCAAGTCTACCTTTCTTCTCCTCTTTTGATCTTCAATTGAAACCTGAAGTCGTAGGAATTAACCACTTCCGGTTTCAGTAATGATCTCCATAGAACAGGAATGGTAAAAGCAAGAAGAGGTTTACTTCTATTCAGCGTTCTAAAAATAACTACTATCTTCAGTCTTAAGCCTCTATTCAAACCAAAAGAGATGAAAATCTACCACTTCCGATTTTAACGGTGAAGCTATAGAATAAAAACTGTAATAGACAACAAAAGCAGTTTTCTGCAATCAATTAGGCGTCTGCACAAGAATCTATTTCGTCTCTAGTTTAGTCTCTCTACTAAAACCGGAAGTAGTAGAAATCTACTACAATTTCCAGTTTCAATATTAATTGTGCAAATATCGTACCACAAAAACCAAACTCCTTTGCGTGGTGTACATGTGATACTGTTACTTGTTTTTGAACCATTTTCTTTACCTTATGGATAATCGTGTCCTCTATTTTTTTTAACCATAAAATAAGTCAAACTCGATGTCATACGTAAACTAGTTACCAGTAGAGCACAAATTATTTACTGGTCTGCCCATTCAGCACTGTTCAAGATTGACTAAGCCAAACCGAGTAGCGCGTCTGAACAGGGGATTGTAAGTTATGGAAACTAATATATAAAACTATTTGCATGAAGTTAAATCTACTTTAGATTTGTAATAATCGACAAGAAATTGTAAACATCTGAGAGATTATTTAGTTCATACAGTTACAGTTAAGAAATAGATAAGAGCCTAAAATAGACTAGGTTAGAGCTAAGTTGGACAAAGCTGGAAGTATAACAGGAAGGAAACAAATAGGATGAGGGTGGCACCCCGGTACGTTCTACCACACCCATTTGAATAGGACTTGAGAGGGGGAAGTCCCTATCTGTTAGCAGCACATCTTTTCGTGAAGACCAAATCGGAGCAGATACATTCAACCACTATGTAATATATAGTCCACTACAATGTTACCAAAAATGTTCATTACTCGCGATCTACGTCATTAAGCGTGAAATTCAAACAACTACTTAATTTCTATTGATTTTCTCTATTCATATGGAAGATTTTAAGTTGTCACGTACCATATTTCGTTAGATATTCATGAAGTAAAATTTACATGTTATCTTATGGGGACTGAGAAACCAGTGGTAAAAGGTATGAGATCCCCTTAAGTCATTATCTTTACTCCCTCGTCTCCATGGTGTCAATATTTTACACTCTGCACTCCCTCGAGTGATTATTTTTACTTTCTCGACTCCTTCCACTGATTATTTTTAGTCCCTCTAGTGAATATTTTTACTCTCTCAACTCACCCGTGTGATTATTGTTACTCCCTCGAGTGAATAATTTTACTCCATCGACTACCTCGAGTGAATATTTTTTTACTCCCTTGAAACACTCACGTACTTATTTTTACTCTCCCGACTCCCTTGCGTGGATAATTTTAGTCCCTTGAGTGATTATTTTTGTGTCGTCAGCTCATTCTAGATTTATTTTTAGTATTTCGACTCTCTGCAGTGAGTATTTTTACTCCCCCGATTCACTGAAATAATTATTTTTACCCTCTCGACTCTTTCGAGTGAATGATTTTACTCCTTCGACCCCCTCGAGTGAATAATTTACTCTCTCCACTCCCTCGTGTGAATATCTTTTCTTCGTCGACTCCTTCGAGAGAACATCTTTACTCCCATGATTCCCTCGAGTGTTTATTGTCATTCCCTGGACTCCCTCGAGTTAATAACTTTACACCCTCTACTCCCTCGAGTGAATAATTTTACTAAATCGACTATATTTTTACTCGTTCGAGTGAATATTTATACTCTCTTGACTGCCCCTATTGAATATTTGTACTTCCTCGGCTCCGTAGATTCATTATTTTTACAGCCTTGATTTCTTGGGGTGACTGTTTTTACTCCCTCGACACCCCGACCGAATAATTTAACTCCATCGTCTCCCTTCAGTCAATACTCTGGTCCCTCGACTCTCCCGAATCTTTATTTTAAGTGCTTCGGCTCCCTTGAGTGAATATCTCTGCTCCCTCGACTCTCTCGTGTGATTATTCTTACTCCCTCGACTCTTTTGAGTGAATATTTTTTCTTCGTCGACTCTTTCCAGAGAACATCTTTACTCCCATGATTCCCTTGAGTGTTTATTGTTATTCCCTCGACTCCCTCGAGTTAATAGCTTTACACCCTCGACTCTCTCGATTCAATAATTTTACTCCATCGACTATATCGTGTGAATATTTTTACTCCTACGAGACAGTCATGTAATTATTTTTACTTTCCCGACACCCACGAGTGAATTATTTTATTCTCTTGACTGATTGCTTTCTGTCGCCGACTCCCACGAGTGATTGTTTTTAGTACCTCGACTCCCTGGAGTGATTATTTTTACTTCCGCGACACCGTAATTATTTTAATTTCCTCAACTCCCTCGAGTGAATGCTTTTATTCCCTCAACAGAGTCAAGTAATTATTTTAACAACCCAGACTAAATAATTTAACTCGCTCGTCTCCCTTTATTGAATATTTTACTCCCTCGAATCTTTCGAGATATTATTTTAACTGCCTCGACTCCCTCTGGTGATTACTTTTACTCCCTCGACTCCCTACAATGAATACTTTTTTCTTCGTCGACTCCCTCGAGAGAACATTATTAATCCCTTGATTCTTTCGAGTAATTATTTTTACTCTGTCGGCTCACTAGAGTGAATAACTTTACTCCCTTGATTCCATCGAGAGATTATTTTTACTCTCTCGACCCCCTCGAGTGATTCTTTTTACTCCCTCGATTGAATATTTGTCACCCTCGATTTCTTTGAGGGAATATTTTTATTCCCTCGATTGAATATTTTTATTCCCTGGACTTCCCTCCACTCATTTCTTTTACTCTTTCTACTTCCTCGAGTGATTATTTCTACTACCGCGAGTGGATATATTTAATACGCCGAGTGATTATTTTTAGTCTCTCGACTCCCTCGAGTAAATAATTTTACTCCCTCCGCTGTAAAATTTTACTCTCTCGACTCGCCCGAGCTAATATTTTTACTCCCTTGCATCTTTATGGTGATTATTTTTATCTGGTTTCCGTCGAGTGAATAATTTTCTTTCTCGACTCCCTCGATTCAATATTTGAACTCATTCGACTCCCTCCAGTTCTTATTTTTACTCCCTCGAGTCAATGCTTTTACAGTCTTGACTCTCTCTTGTGTTTATTTTTACTCCCTCGAGTGAATATTTTTTCTCCCTCGAAACCCTCGAGTGATTATTTTTAGTCCCTCAAATCCGTCTAGTGACCTTTTTACTCTTTCAACTAATTCGAGGGATTATTTTTATTCCATCGACTTCCTCGAAAGATTTTTTTGCTCCGTCGACTCTCTCGATTGAATATTGTCGCTACCTCGACACTCTCGAGTGAATAGTTTTAATCCCACGACTCCCTCGAATGAATAATTTTACACCCTCGACTACCTCGAGTAAATACTTTTACTCCCTCGAGACAGTCATGTACTTACATTTACTCCTTCGAGTGACTAATTTTAGTCCCTCGAGTGATTATTTTTCTGTCGTCAATCCCTCGAGTTATTATTTTTAGTACCTCGAGGCACTATTTTTATTCCCTCTTGTGATTATTTTTATTCGCTCGAGTGAATAGTTTTACTCTCGACTCCTCGAGTGATAATATTTAGTCTTTCGGCTCTCTCGAATGATTATTTTTACTCCCTCAACCCAATAGATTAAAAAAGTTTATCTCATCGACACATTCAAGTGATTTTTTTCTCCGTCAACTCCTTGGAGTGATAATTTTTACTCCCTTGAGCTCGACCCTCTTGAATGAATTTTTTTACTTCGTCGATTATCTCCATTCAATATTTTCACTCCCTTGACTCCCTCGAGTAAATATTTTTATTTGCTCGACTTTATCGAGTGATTACCTTTACTCCCTCGATTGAATAATTTTACTCCATCGACTACCTCGAGTGAATATATTTACTCCATCGAGACAGTCATGTAATTATATTTTCGCTATCGGCTCCCTCGAGTAAATAATTTTAGTCCCTTCAGAGATTATTTTTGAGTCATCGACTCCCTCGAGTGATCATTTTTAGTACCTCGATACCCGAGAATGATCTTTTTTACTCTCTCGACTCTCAAGTAATTATTTTTATCCCTCGACCCCCTCGAGTGAATATTTTTACTCCTTCGACAGTCAAGTAATTACTTTTACTCCCTCGATTTCCTCGAGTGAATAATTTTATTCCGACGACTCCCTTGAGTGAAAACTTTTCTGCGTTGTCTGCTTCGAAAGAACATTTTTACTACTTCGACTCCCTCGAGTAAGTACTTATACTCTCTCCACTCCATCGAATGAACATTTTTACTCCCCCGATTGATTATTTTTACTCCCTCGACTACCTAGAATGAATATTTGTACACCCTCGACTGCCTAGAGCGATTATTTTTACACCCTCGTCTACCCCGAGTGAATATTTGTAATTCCTCGACTCACTGGAGTAATTGTTTTTACTCCCTAGACTAACTCGAGTGAATATTTTTACTCCCTCGAATGAATATTTTTACTCCCTGGACTACCTAGAGTGAATAATTTTTCTCCCTCGATATTCATTCGAGTGATTATCGAAACCCTCGAGTAATTCTTTTTACACCCTCGTCTTCTTCGATTGATTATTTTACTCGATCGACACCCTGGAGTGATTTTTTACTCCCTCAACTCCTTTGATGGATTACTTTTAGTCCCTCGACCCCCTAGAATAATATTTTTACTCCCTCGACTCTCTCGATTGAATATTTTCGCTCCCTCTACTCCCTCGGTGTGAATAATTTTACTCCCTCGACTCACTGGAGTAATTATTTTTCCTTCCTAGACTCCGTCGAGTGAAAAACTTTACTCTCTCTAGTGAAAATTGTTACACCATTTACTGCCTTGAGTAAATATTTTTACTCCCTCGAGACAGTCATGTAATTACTTTTATTCCCTCGACTTTCTCGAGTGAATAATTTTAGTACCTCGAGTTATTTTTGTGTGTCATCGTCTCGTGTTTTTATTTTTAGTACCTCGACTCTCTCGAGTGATTATTTTTACTCTCTCGACTAACTGAAGTGAATATTTTTAACCCTCGACACCCTCGGGTAAATAATTTTACTCCCTCGGCAAACTCGAGTAATATTTTTTACTCCGTGGAATGAATAATTTTACTCCCTTGACTCCTTCGTGTGATTATTTTTACTCCCTCGACTTCCTCGAGTGAAACATTTTAGTCCATCGAAACCCTCGGCTGATTTTTTTACTCCCTCAACTCCTTCGAGGGATAATTTTACTGCCTCGAGCACCTCGAGTGATCCTTTGGATCCGTCGGCTATCTCGATTGAATATTTTCATTAACTCGACTCTGTCGGGTAAATATTTATACTCGCCCGACTTCCTGGAGTGATTAGTTTTACTCCCTCGACCCCTTCCAGTAATTATTTTTAGTCCCTCTGGTGAATATTTTTACTAACTCAATTCAGTCGAGTAATCATTTTTAACTTTTTCGACTGAATAACTACTCCCTCGACACCCTCGAATGAACAATTTTACTCCTTGACCCCCTCGAATGATTATTTTTACTCCCTTGACTCCGTTAGGTGATTATTTTTATTCCCACGCGTCCCTCGAGCGAATATTTTTCTTCCTCGACTCCCTCGGGTAAATAGTTTAACTCGCTAAACTTCCTCGAGTAATTAATTTTACTCCCTCGATTCACTGTGTTCATATCATCTAGTCCCTCTTGTGAATATTTTCACACCCAGAGTGAATATTTTTACTTCCTCGACTCCCTCGGGTAAATACTTTAACTCGCTATACTTCCTCGAGTGATTATTTTTAATCCCTTGTATCTCTCGTGTGACTATTTTTACTACCTCGACTCCCACCAGAGAATATTTTTACTCCTTCCACTCCCTCGAGTGAACATTTTTGCTCCCTCCACCCTTCGACTGATTATTCTTACTCTGTCGACTCCCTCGTGTCATTTTTTTTACTCTTTTGAGTGAATATTTTTACTCCGTAGCATTCTTCCAGTGAATAATTTCAAAACCTCGATTCCGTCACATTATTTTTACTCTCTCGCCTCCCTATAGTGATTATTTCTCTTCTCCGACCCCCTCAATTAAAGATTTTCACTCCCTCTACTTCCTCGGGTGATTATTTTTACTCCCTCAACTCCCGCGAGTTATAATTTTTACTCCTTCGGTTCACTGTTTTTACACCCTCGACTCCCTCTTGTGATTACTTTACTCCCACGGGTGAAGATTTTTATTCCCTCGACTCCCTCGAGTGATTATTCTCAGTCCCTCCACTCCTTCGAGTGAATATTTTTCTTCCCCTACTCTCTTGATTAAATATTTTAACTCCTTTGACTCCCTCGAGTAATTCATTTTACTCCCTCGATTCACTGTTTTTATACCTTCGAGTCCCTCTTGTGCATATTCTCATACCGTCGAATGAATATTTTTCTCCCTCGACTCCCTGGTTTAAATGCTTTAACTCGTTCTACTTCCTTCAGTAGTTATTTTTAATCTCTCGACTCCCTCGTGTGATTATTTTTACTACCTCGATTCCCGCGAGTGAATGGTTTTACACCTTCAATTCTCTCGAGTGAACATTTGTGTTCCCTTGGCTCTTTCGACTAATTATTCTTACTCTGTCGACTCCCTAGTGTCATTATTTTTATTCCTTTGAATGAATATTTTTCCTCACTTGGATCCCTCGAGTGAATAAGGTTAATCCCTCAACTAACTCAGGTTATTCTTTTTATTCCCTCGCAGCCCTCGAGTGAATATTTTTCTTCCTCGACTCCCCCGATTAAATATTTTAACTCCCTTAACTTCCTCGAGTGATTTTTTGTGCTCCCTCAACTCTCTCGGGTCACTGTTTTTACACCCTTTACTCCCTCTTTCGATTATTTTTACTCCCCGAGTGAATATATTTACTCCCTCGACTACAACGTTTGATTATTTTTATTCCCCCGGTTTCCTTGGGTGATTGCTTTTACTCCTTCGACTCACGAGAGTGAATATTTTTACTCCCACGCCCCCTTGGGTGTTTCTTTATATCCCCTCGATAGAATGTTTTACTCCTTCGATTCCCTCGTCTAAATATTTTTACTCGCTCGTCTCCCTTCGATTTATTATCTTTACTCTCTCGACTAACTCAAGTAAATAATGTTCCTAAGTCGACTTTCTCAAGTGAATATCTTTACTCCCTCAACCCCCTTGTGTCATCATCTTTACTCCCTCGTCTCCATTGAGCGAATATTTTAAACTCTTCACTCCATCGAGTAATTATTTTTACTCCCTCGACTATATCCAGTGATTATGCTTAGTCCCTCGAGTGAATAGTTTACTTCATCGACTACATCGAGTGAATATTTTACTCCCCCCAGTAGCCATGTAATGATTTGTATTCTCCCGACTCCCACGAATGAACGATTTTAGTACCTAGTGTGATAATATTTGTCGGCGACTCCCTGAAGTGATTATTTTTTGTACCTCGACTTTCTGCAGTGAGTAGTTTTACTACTTCGACCCACTCGAGTCACTATCTTAACTCACTCGACTCCCTCGACAGAATATATTTACTCCTGTGACATACTCTTATGATCATTTTTACTCCCCGAATGAACATTTTTACTCCCCCGACTCCAACGAGTGATTATTTTTATTCCCTTGGCTCCCTTGAGTGATTGCTTTTACTACCTCGACTCACTAGAGTACATATTTTTACTCTCACAAACCCCTTGGGTGATTCTGTATATACCCTCCATTGAATGTTTTATTCCCTCAACTCCCTCGACTGAATAATTTTCCTCCCTCGACTCGCTCAAGGGAAAATTTTTACTCCCTCTACCCCCTCGAATAATTATTTTTACTCGCTCCACTCCATCGAATGAATATTTTAAACTCTTCACTCCATCGAGCGATTATTTTTACTCCCTCGACTACTTCCAGTGATTACTTTTAGTCCCTCGAGCAAATAGTTTACTTAGTCAACTCCCTCGAGTGAGTATTTTTACTCCCACGACACAGTGAAATAATTATTTTTACTCTCTCGCCTCCCTTGAGTGAATATTTTTTCTCCCTCGTCTCCTTCCAGTAAATAATTTTACTCCCCCGCTCCCTCGGGTGAATATTTTTGCTCCCTAGAGTGGATATTTTTTCTTCGACTCCCTCGAGTTATTATTTTTAGTACCTCGACTCTCTAGAGTGATTATTTTTACTCTCTAGACTCACTCGAGTGAATACTTTTAACCATCGACTCCCTCGAGTAAATATTTTTCTCGCTCGACTTCCTCGAATGATTACCATTACTCCCTGGACTGAGTAATTTTACTCCATCGACTACCTCGAGTGAATATTTTTACTCCCTCGAAACAGTCATGTAATTATATTTACGCTCGCGATTCCTTCAAGTGAATAATTTTAGTCCCTTCACAGATTGTGTTTGTATTGTCCACTCCAAGTGATTATTTTTAGTACCTCGATATCCTGGAATGAGTATTTTTTTACTCCCTCGAGTTATTCTTTTTACAACCTCACTCGTCTCCCTCGACTGAATATTTTACTCTCTCGACTCACTCGAGTATTTTTTTTACTTTCTCGACTCTGAGTGAATATTTTTATTCCGTCGACAGTCAAGTATTTTTTTTTACTCTCTCAACTCCCTCGAGTGAATAATTTTACTCCCTCGACTTCCTTGAGTGAATAATTTTTCTCCGACGACTCCCTGGAGTGAAAATTTTTCTGCGTTCTCTCCCTCGAGTGAACATTTTTACTAGTTTGACCACCTCGAGTAAGTACTTAAACTCTCTCGACTCCATCGAGTGATCATTTTTAGTCCCCCGACTGATTATTTTTAATCCCCCGACTACCTAGGGTGAATACTTTTACACCCTCGACTGCCTAGGCCGATTATTTTTACGCCCTTGTCTACCTCGAATGAATATTTTTAATTCCTCGACTCCCTCGGGTGATTATTTTTCCTCTCTTGAGTGAATACTTTTACCTCCTCGACTCTTTTGAGAGATTATTTTTAGTACCTCAATTCATTCGAGTAGTTACTTTTACTCCCTAGACTCCCTCGAGTGAATAATTTTACTCCTTTGACTCACTCGAGTGGATATTTTTAACCCTCTACTATCTCCAGCTATTGTTTTTACTCCCTAAACTTTTTCGAGTGATTTTTTACTTCCTCCACTCCTTCAAGTGAAAAATTTACTCCTTCAACTTCTTCAACCATTATTTTTACTCTCTCGAATTTATCGAGTGATAATTCTAACCAACTCGATTGCCTCGAGTGAAAACTTTTACACCATCCACACCCTCAAGTGTTTACTTTTACTCCCTCATCTCAATCGAGTGAATAATTTTCCTCCCTAGAGTCCCTCGAGTGAATATTTTTAGTCGCTCTATCAACTTGAGTCATTATTTTTACTCCCTAGACTCCCCCGAGTGAATATTTTTACTCCCTCGAATGAATATTTCATTCCGTCGACACTCTGGAGTTATTTTTTTATCCCTCAACTCCTTCGATGGATTACTTTTACTACCTCGACCTCCTGGAATAATATTTTTACTTCCTTGACTCTCTCGGTTGAATATATTCACTCTCTCTACTACCTCGGGTAAATAATTTTACTCCAGCGACTCACTGAAGTAATTATTTTTACTCCCCCGATTCCCTCGAGTGAACAACTTTACTCCCTTGAGTGAAAAATTTTACAACCTTGAATACCTTGAGTAAATATTTTTACTCCCCCGAGACAGCCATGTAATTATTTTTACTCTCCCGACTCCCAGGAATGAATGTTTTTAGTACCTAGTGTGATAGTTTTTGTTGTCGACTCCTTGAAGTGATTATTTTTTTGTACCTTGACTTTGTGCAGTAAGTAGTTTTACTCTTTCGACCCACTCGAGTCACTATCTTAACTCACTCGATTCAATAGACAGAATATATCTATTCATGCGACTCCCTCTTCTGATTATTTTTACTTCCCGAGTGAATATTTTTACTCCCTCACTCCAACGAGTGATGATTTTTTTCTTCGGCTCCCTTGAGTGATTGCTTTTACTCCCTCAACTCACTAGAGTGAAAAATTTTACTCCCACGACCCCGTTGTGTGACTCTTTTTATACCCTCGATTGAATGTTTTACTCCCTAGACTCCCTCGTGTAAATATTTTTACTCGCTCGTCTTCCTCGAGTGATTATTTTTAGTCCCTTAACTCTCTCGACTGAATAAGTTTCCTCCCTCGACTCGCTCAAAGGAATGTTTTACTCCCTCTACCCCCTTGAGTAATTATTTTTACTCCCTCGTCACCATCGCGTGAATATTTTACACTCTCCACTCCGTCGAGTTATTATTTTTAATTCCTCGATTTCTTCCAGAGATTATTTTTAGCCCTCGAGTGAATTTTACTCTATGGACTACCTCGAGTGAATATTTTTACTCCCTTGAGAGATGTCATGTATTTTTTACTCTCCCAAGGCCCTCGAGTGAATAATTTTAGTCACTTGAGTCATTAGTTTTGTGTCGTTGACTCCCTGAAGTGATTATTCTTTGTAAATCAACTTCGTGTAGTGAGTGCTTTTACTCCTTCAACTAACTCGAGTAATTATTTTTACTCCCTAGACTCGCTACAGTGAATAAATTTACTCCCGCGACTAACTCGAGTATTTATTTTTACTCCCTCGAGTGAATAATTTTACTCCCTAGACTCCTTCGAGTGATCACTTTTTACTCCCTCGATTGAATATGTTTACTCCCTCGACTCCCGCGAATGAGTCTTTTTCCTCCTTCGAGTGAATATTTCTATTCTCTCGGCTCTCTCGATTAAACATTTTTACTCCCCCGTCTCTTACGAGTGATTATTTATACTCCCTCGACTCCAAGCAGTGAATAATTTTGTTCCTCGACTCCCTCGATTAAATATATTATCTCCCTCGACTCCTTCGAGTAATTAATTTTACTCCCTTGATTCACTGCTTTTACAGTCTCGAGTCTCTCTTGTGATTATCTTTAAACCCTCGAATAAATATTTTTACTCCCTCGAGTGATTGTTTATAATCCCTTGACTCCCTCGTGTCACCATTTTTACTCCCACGACTCCCACGAGTGAATATTTTTACACTATCGACCATCTCGAGAGAACATTTTCACTCCTTCGCCTCCCTCGAGTGAATATTTTTCTTCCCTGACTCCCCGGATTAACTATTTTAAATCCCTCTACTTCCTCGAGAGATTATTCTTATTCCCTCTACTCCCTCGAGTGATTATTGTTACTCCCTCGAATCACTGTTTTTACACCATGGACTCCCTCTTGTGATTATTTGTACTCCCCCGAGTGAATATTTTTACTCCCTTGACTTCAAAGAGTCAATTCGCCTTATGCAGAGTCGTTTTAATGTATGATTAGCGTCATACTAAAGATCTGACTACTGCAGGAAACAAATGTTAGTCGAATTCTTTAGTATGGCCCTAATCACGCGTCAGAACGACTCTGCATAAGGCCCAATATGTTTATTCCTCGGCTCTCTTGAGTGATCGCTTTTACTCCCTCGATACACTAGAGTGAATATTTCTACTCCGATGACTCCCTTTGGTGATACTTTATACACCCTCGATTCTATCGATTGAATGTTTTACCCCTCGACACCCTCGTGAAAATATTTTACTCGCTCGTTTCCATGAGTGATTACTTTTACTTCCTCATCTCCCCCGAATGAATAATTTTCCTCCCTCGAGTTCCTCGAGTGAATATTTTTACTCCCTTTATCCACTTAAGTCATTATTTTTACCCCGTCGTCTGCATCGAGTGAATATTTTTACTCCCCCGAGACAGTCATGTAATTATTTTTCCTTTCCCGACTCCCTTGAGTGAATGATTTTAGTACCTTGAGTGATAATTTTTGTGTCGTTGACTCCCTGAAGTGATTATTTTTTGTACCTCGACTTCCTGGAGTGAGTAGTTTTACTCCCTCGACCAACTTGAGTAATTATTTTTACTCAGTCACTCCCTAGAGTGAATATTTTTACTCCCACGACAAAGTGAAGTAATCATTTTTACTCCCTCGCCTCCCTGGGGTGAATCATTTTTCTCTCTCGTCCCCTCAAATAAATAATTTTACTCTCTCCACTCCCATGGGTGATATTTTTACGCCCAAGAGTGGATAATTTTTTGTCTTCGTCGCCCTCGAGTTATTATTTTTAGTACCTCGACTCTTTCGAGTGATTATTTTTACTCCCTCGACTCACTCGAGTGAATATTTTTAACCATCGACTCCCTCGAGTAAATATTATCTTTCCCTGGATTTCCTCGAGTCCTTACCTTTACTCCCTCGGCTGAATAATTTTAGTCCCATCAGAAACTGTGTTCAGCTGTCGACTCCCTCGAGTCATTATTTTTAGTACCTCGATACCCTGGAGTGAGTATTTCTACTCTCACGACTCACTCGAGTAATTATTTTTACTTTCTCGACTCCCTCGAGTAAATAGTTTTACTGCGTCGACAGTCAAGTAATTATTTTTACTCCCTCGACTCCCTCGAGCGAATAATTTTACTCCCTCGACTTCCTCGAGTGAATAATTTTAATCCGACGACTCCCTTGAGTGAAAATTTTTCTGCGATGTCTCACTCGAGAGAACGTTTTTACTACTTCGACTACCTCGAATAAGTACCTGAACACTCTCGACTCCATCGAGTGATCATTTTTACTCCTCAGACTGATTCTTTTTACTCCCTCGATTACCTAGGGTGAATATGTTTACACCCTTGACTGCCTAGGGCGATTATTTTTACGACCATGTCTACTTCGAATGAATATTTTTAATTCCTCGAGTCCCGCGAGTGATTATTTTTCCTCCCTCGAGTGAATACTTTTACCCCCTCGACTCTTTTGAGAGATTATTTTTCGTCCCTTATCTCACTCGAGTAATTATTTTTACTAGCTGGACTTCCTCGAATGAATAATTTTACTCCTCGAAAGATAACTTTTACTCTCCCGACTCAGTAGAGTGAATATTTTTACTCCCTTGAGTGAATATCTTTACTCTATTGACTACCTAGAGTGATTAATTTTTCTCCCTCGATTCTTTCGAGTGATTATTTTTACTCCCTCGAGAGCCTCGAGTAATTATTTTCTCACCCTCCTCTCCCTCGATTGAATATTTTACTCCACCGACTCACTCGAGTGGATATTTTTACTCCCTCGACTATCTCCACCTATTGTTTTTACTCCCTCAATGTCCTCGAGTGATTTTTTACTCCCTCAACTACCTTGAGTGAAAAATTTTACACCACTGATACTCTGGAGTGATTTTCTTACTCCCTAAACTCCTTCGAGGGATTATTTTTACTCCCTTGACCACCTAGAATGATATTTTCTACTCCCTCGACCCTCTCGATTGAATATTTTCACTCCCTCGACTCCCTTGGATAAATATTTTTACTCCCTCGAGAGAGCCATGTAAATACTTTTATTCCCTCGACTCCCTCGAGTGAATAATTTTAGTCCCGCGAGTGATTATTTTTGTGTCGCCGTCACCCTCAAGTTATTATTTTTAGTACCTGGACCCTTTCGAGTGATTATTTTTACTCTTCCGACTAACTCGACTAATAAATATTTTTAACTCTCCGCTCACTCGAGTAATAATTTTTACTCCCTCGACTTCTCTGTGTGATTATTTTTACACCCTCGTCCCTCTCGAGTGTTTCTTTTTACTCTTTTGACTAACTCAATTGAATAGTTTTACTCCCTCCATAGAATATTATTACTACCTCGTCTCCTTCCAGGGATTGTTTTTACTCCGTCGACTTCATCGAGTGTTTATTTTTACTCCCTCGACCCCTCGAGTGAAAGATTTTAGTCCATCGAAATCCTCGGCTAATTCTTTTACTCCCTCAACTCCCTCGACTGATATTTTTACTCCCTCAAATCACTGCTTTTACACCCTCGACTCCCTCTTCTAATAATTTTACTCCCCCGAAAGAATATTTTTACTCTCTCGACTCCCTCTTGTGATTATATTCAGTACCTTGACTCCCTCGAGTGATTGTTTTTACTCTCTTGATTCACTAGAGTGAATATTTTTACTCCCACGACCCCCTCTGGTGATTCTTTATACACCCTCGATTCCCTCGTTTGACTATTTTTACTCCCTCGACTCTCTCCAGCCTTTATTTTTACTCCTTCGACTTCCTCGAGTGATTAATTTTACTCCATCGACTCCCTCGAGTGAAAAGTTTCTTCCTCGAATCTCTCTGTTAAATATTTTACGTCCCTCTACTTCCCCGAGTGATTATTTATACTCCCTCTACTCCCTGGAGTGAATAATTTTCTTCCTCGACTCCCTCGATTAAACATTTTATCTCCCTCGACTCCCTCGAGTAATTATTTTTACTCCCTTGATTACTGCTTTTACACCCTCGAGTCTCTCTTGTGATTAGTTTTAAACCCTCGAATGAATATTTTTACTCACTCGACTCCCTCGAGTGAATAGTTTTTCTCCATCGATTCATTCGAGTGATTATTTTTACTCCCTCGACACCTTCGAGTAATTCCTTTACACCTTCATCTCCCTCGATTGAATATTTTCTCCCTCGACACACTCGAGTGCATATTTTTACTCCCTCGACTCCCTCCAGCCTTTATTTTTACTCCTTCGACTTCCTCGAGTGATTAATTTTACTCCATCGACACCCTCGAGTGAAAAGTTTCTTCCTCGAATCTCCCTGTTAAATATTTAACGTCCCTCTACTTCCCCGAATGATTATTTATACTCCCTCTACTCCCTAGAGTGAATAATTTTCTTCCTCGACTCCCTCGATTAAATACTTTATCTCCCTCGACTCCCTCGAGTAATTATTTTTACTCCCTTGATTCACTGCTTTTACACCCTCGAGTCCCTCTTGTGATTAGTTTTAAACCCTCGAATGAATATTTTTACTCACTCGACTCCCTCGAGTGAATAGTTTTTCTCCATCGATTCATTCGAGTGATTATTTTTACTCCCTCGACACCTTCGAGTAATTCTTTTTACACCTTCATCTCCCTCGATTGAATATTTTCTCCCTCGACACACTCGAGTGCATATTTTTACTCCCTCGACTCCCTCCAGCCTTTATTTTTACTCCTTCGACTTCCTCGAGTGATTAATTTTACTCCATCGACTCCCTCGAGTGAAAAGTTTCTTCCTCGAATCTCCCTGTTAAATATTTAACGTCCCTCTACTTCCCCGAATGATTATTTATACTCCCTCTACTCCCTAGAGTGAATAATTTTCTTCCTCGACTCCCTCGATTAAATACTTTATCTCCCTCGACTCCCTCGAGTAATTATTTTTACTCCCTTGATTCACTGCTTTTACACCCTCGAGTCCCTCTTGTGATTAGTTTTAAACCCTCGAATGAATATTTTTACTCACTCGACTCCCTCGAGTGAATAGTTTTTTTCCATCGATTCATTCGAGTGATTATTTTTACTCCCTCGACACCTGCGAGTAATTCTTTTTACACCTTCGTCTCCCTCGATTGAATATTTTCTCCCTCGACTCACTGGAGAAATTATTTTTACTCCCTCGACTCCCTCGAGTGATTATTTTTAGTCCCTCGACCCATTGAGTGATTTGTTTACCACTCGCCCCACTAGAGTTAATATTTTTACCACACGATTTCCTCGGGTGTTCCTTTATACACGCCCGATTCCCTCGATTGACTATTTTTACTCCTTCAACTCCCTTCAGATAATTATTTTTACTCCCTCGGCTTCCTCGAGTGATAATTCTGACCCACTCGATTGCCTCAAGTGTAAACTTCTACTCCATCCACACCCTCGAGTGATTTTTTACTGTTTCGAGTGAATTTTTATATTCCGTCGACACTCTAGATTGACTAATTTCACTTTTTCCACTCCCTCGGGTAAATATTTTTAACGCTCGAATTACTCGAATGATTATTTTTACTCCCTCCAGTGAATAATTTTCCTCCCTCGACCCTTGCACTGATTATTTGTAGTCCCTCTAGTGAATATTTTTACTCTATCACCTCACCCGTGTGATTATTGTTACTCCCTCGACTCCATCGACTCCCTCGAGTGAATAGTTTATTCCATCGACTATCTCGAGTGAAAGGGGGGCGCGGTGGCTCAGTGGTAGAGCGTTCACCTCTGGTGCTTGGGGTCCCGGGTTCGATCCCAGCCCTCGCCAAGTGAACTTTGTGGTCGACAAACACCGTGCTCATGGGTTTTCTCGGGGTTCTCCCGTTTCCTCCCACTTTCTTCATTCCACCATTTCTCTCATCTCTCATCATCACCGTCTCCTTTAGCCTAACAGGCATAAGCGTGGGACGTAAAACTCAAAGATTTCATTTCATTTCATTTTATCTCGAGTGAATATTTTTACTCCATTGAAACACTCATGTACTTATTTTTACTTTGCCCACTCTCTCGTGTGAATAATTTTAGTCCCTTGAGTGATTATTTTTGGGTCGTCAACTCCCTCGGGTTTTATTTTTAGTATTTCGACTCTCCGCAGTGAGCATTTTTTCCCCTCCGATTCACTGGAGTAATTATTTTTACACTCTCGACTCTTTCGAGTGAATGATTTTACTCCTTCGACTCCCTTGAGTGAATAATTTACTCTCTCCACTCCCTCGAGTGAATGTTTTTGCTCGCTCGAGTGAATATTTATACTCCCTGGACTCCCCCGATCGAATATTTTTACTCCCTCGACTCCGTAGATTCATTATTTTTACAGCCTCGACTTCTTGAGTGACTGTTTTTACTTCCCTGACACCCCGACTGAATAATTTAACTCCCTCGACTCCGTCGTGTGAATATCTTTACTGCCTCAACTCCCTTGTCTGATTATTTTTACTCCCTCGACTCCCTCGAGTGAATATCTTTTCTTCGTCGACTCCTTCGAGAGAACGTTTTTACTCCCATGATTCCCTCGAGTGTTTATTGTTATTCCCTCGACTCCCTTGAGTTAATAACTTTACACCCTCGACTCCCTCGAGTGTTTAACTTTATTCCATCGACTATATCGTGTGAATATTTTTACTCCCAGGAGACAGTCATGTAATTATTTTTACTTTCACGATACCCACGAGTGAACGATTTTAGTCTCTTGACTGATTGTTTTTGTGTCGTCGACTCCCACGAGTGATTGTTTTTAGTACTTCGAGTCCTTGGAGTATTTTTACTCGCTCGTCTCACTCGAATAATTATTTTTATTCCCTCAACTCTCTCGAGTGAATGTTTTTATTCCCTCGACAGAGTCAAGTAATTACTTTAACTCCCCTGACTAAATAATGTAACTCCCTCGTCTACCTTTATTGAATATTTTACTCCCTCTCTGGAGATATTATTTTAACTGCCTTGAGTTCCTTGAGTAAATATTTTAAGTCCCTCGACTCCCTCTGGTGATTACTATTACTTCCTCGACTCCCAAGAGTGAATACTTTTTCTTCGTCGACTCCCTGGAGAAAACATTTTTAATCCCTTTATTCTTTCGAGTAATTATTTTTAGTCACTCGACTGCATCGAGTTTTTTTTTTTTTTACTCCATCAAGTAAACCATTTTCCTCCCTCGACTGCGTGGAGCGGTTACTTTTACACCACCCACTACCTGGAGTGAATATTTTCACTTCCCCAGCTCCCACGAGTAATTATTTTTACACCCTCGACTCACTAGAGTGAATAATTTTACTCTCTTGACTCCATCGAGTGATTATTTTAACTCTCTCGACCCCCTCGAGTGATTAGTTTCACCCCCTCGACTTCCTTGAGTGAATATTTTTATTCCCTGGATTGAATATTTTTAATCTCTCGACTCCCTCCACTCATTCCTTTTACTCGTTTGACTTCCTCGAGTGGTTATTTTTACTACCGCGAGTGAATATATTTTCTCCGGCGAGTGATTATATTTAGTCCCTGGACTCTATCGAGTGATTATTTTTCCGCCGTCTACTCGCTAGAATGACTAATTTTGCTCTCTCGACTCACTAAAATAATTATTTTTACTCCATCTTGTGATTAATTTTACTCCCTCTACTCGTTCCAGTGATTATTTTTATTCCCTCGACTCCCTCGATTGAATATATTTACTCACTTGGGTAAATATTTAAAATATCTCGACTTCTTCGAATGATTATTTTTCATCCCCGGACTCCCTCGTGTGAATATTTTTACTCCCTCGACTTCCTCGAGTTAATATTCTTACTCCCTAGACTCCATCGAGTGAACATTTTTACTCCCTCGACTTTATCGAGTGATTACCTCTACTCCCTCGATTGAATAATTTTACTCCATCTACTACCTCGAGTGAATATTTTTACTCCCTCGAGACAGTCATGTAATTATATTTACGCTTTCCACTCTCTCGAGTAAATAATTTTAGTCCCTTCAGAGGTTATTTTTGAGTCGTCGCCTTCCTCGAATGATTATTTTTAGTACCTCGATGCCCTGAAATGAATATTTTTACTCTTTCGACTCACTCGAGTAATTATTTTTTTGCCTCGACTCCCTCAGGTGAATATTTTTACTCCGCCGAGAGTCAACTAGTTATTTTTACTCCCTCGATTCCCTAGAGGGAATAATTTTACTCCCTCGACTTCATCGAGTGAATAATTTTACTCCGACGACTTCCTTGAGTGAAATTTTTTCTGCGTTGTCTCCCTCGAGAGAACGTTTTGACTATTTCGACTCAATCGAGTAAGTACTTATACTCTCTCGATTCCATCGAATGAATATTTTACTCCCCCCACTGATTATTTTTAATCCCTCGACTACCTAGAGTGAATATTTTTACACCCTCGACTGCCTAGAGCGATTATTTTTACGCCCTCGTCTACCTCGAGTGAATATTTGTAATTCCTCGACTCCCTCTACTGGGGATTATCTTTCCTCCCTCGAGTGAATACTTTTACTCCCTTGACTCTTTCGAGTGATTAGGGGGCGCGGTGGCTCAGTGGTTGAGCGTTCACCTCCGGTGCTTGGGGTCCCTGATTCGATTCCAGCTCGCGCCGTGTGGATTTTGTGGTGGAAAAACACCGTGCTCGTGTGTTTTCTCGGGGTTCTCCCGTTTCCTCCCACTTTCTTCATTCCAGCATTTCAATCATTACTCATCATCACCGTCTCCTTTAGCCTAACCGGCATAAGCATGGGACGTAAAACTAAAGATTTCATTTCATTTTTTTCATTTTCTTTTGAGTGATTATTTTTAGTCCCTCAACTCACTCGAGTAATTATTTTTACTCCCTAGACTCCATCGAGTGAATAATTTTACTCCCTCGAGTGATTACGTTTACTCTCTCGACTCACTAGAGCAGAGTTTCCCAACCTTTTTCATCTTGCGGCACACTGCAAGTGTACCTTGAATTCTCGTGGCAAACTCATATATATATATATATATATATATATATATATATATATATATATATATATATATATATATATATATATATAATATAAAAATAGTAAACAATTGCAGCGAAATATAGGACACAGGTTTTTTTAAAAATCCACTTTCTCTTTCGAAAACTGTATCCAACCTTTTACTAAAATGGAAGATCACTAAATAACGTACGAATAAACAAATCTCTTGTACTTTCAAAACACAAATGTAGGTAATTTTTACGCATGTTTCCTTTGTCAAAAGGATTCAATGATATTTTAAAATTTCAAGTTACGAAATAAACTGCAAAAAACAATGAAGCAATAATGGTCATGACAATGATAACGAAAACTTTTCTCAACGTTAAAAATGTAGAGAAAAGTAACCTTTGTAGATTCATAGTAGAGGTTCATAGTAACGTGGAATACAAATATACAGTTTTCCCTATGTCTTACAATTTGATTCCTGTAGAATTAACAATTTTGTTTCGATTTCCTCGCGGCACACCGGTTGGGAAACGCTGCAGTAGAGTGAATATTTTTACTCCCTCGACTGAATATTTTTACTCTCTCGACTACCTAGAGTGAATAATTTTAACTCTCGGCTCACTCGAGTAATAGTTTTTACTGCCTGGAGTAAATAATTTTACTCCTTTGACTCCTTTGTGTGATTACTTTTACACACTGAGAAAAAAAATGTAGGTGGCATACTTAAAAACGTAGGTTACATTCGTAATTCCTGTAGTTTCTGGACTTAACGTACAACCGTATATAACATCCTGCAGCAAACGTATAGCTGAAGAAGTATGCATTATACAAACTGTCTGCATAAGTGCAATGACGTCATTCGTATGACGTCATCTTCAGTAACAAGTATATACGGAGGTGATATCTAGCTTTGTGACGTCAGGATCGTATGTAGCATGTGGGTTAATAATGACGACACACACTGACTATCAGGACGGAGCATAATTTCAAGAAGTATGCAATATACGTTCTGTACGTGTGTTTCTTGCGTTCAACCCCGAGACAGCATCTATATTGTACTTGTGCCCCGTACGTACGACTAGATACAGTATACGTATTGTACGTATGTATTATACAGATTTTCCTTATGTCGCACACAGCTTGTCCCGATACAGCATACAGAATATCCGTATGCACCATACAGATTGCACATATGTAGCTTACAGACTGTCTGCATGCAGCATATAGATTATACGTATGTCGCGTACAGGTTGGCCATATGTAATGTATGGATTGGATGTATGTAGCTTATAGATTGTCCATATGAAATATACGGATTTTACCTGTATCGCATACGTATTGCCTTGTTGTAATATATGAATTGGACATATTCAGGATCTATATTGTACTTATAGTGCACCATTATTGAAGTGCTGCAACATACTGAGAAATGCATGATACATTCTTACTGTAATGTTGTCACATTGTTTTTCTCTGTATGGAAACAAAAATAGCTTAAAATATGGTTGATCTCCATTGTGCCAATAATAATAAAATTAACAATGCTACACTTTTCAAATCTTAGTTTAGAGCAGTGAAACTGTCCAAAGAAATGTATTAACCTGCAGGGTGTCCTGTAAGTTTGGGATTCCTGCTAATTCGTTGGAAAGCTACTGCAAAGCCAAGTGTTGAAAAGTGACACAAGCGTTAATTTTAAAATTATGGGCACAAAGAAGGTTAACCATATGTTAAACTATTTTCGTTTTCATACAGAGTAAATCAATATGTGATATATTACTGTAAGAATTTATCATATGGTTTGCAGTTAGTTGCAGCACTTCAATAATAATGCAAAATGCACAGTCATATACAATCCTATATTCAAACTCAAACCACAAGAGGCCTGAATAGAATTTTCCAGAAATAACATCTGTGTACATTTTAATTAACAGGTATGTTTTTTTTTAAATGTCGTAATAATTAAAAGTATGCTGATAGCCGAAAACGTGTTCGCTCACAAGATGATTCCTACTCAGTTCTCGCCATTAAAAATGCAACACCAAGAAGGAGACTGGGTAGCTGCACCAAAGTTCCTAGGCAGATACCTAATAGTAAGTGCAGAATATTCTTAAACGTCCGCTATATTCGCTGTGTGACAACGTGGTGACAGCGGAGGCGTTGTGCAGCCATCGACTAAACATATTTATCCTTCCCTGCTTTAGACATTCTGCAAATTTGGACTATCCTGGATGCATCCTTCTTAGTGCAACATTTTAAGCAACGATCAGTTTAACAGTCTCATACATTGCTTAAAGAAAGAGCAATGATTCTCAGAATTACTCGGAAGATATATATACAATAATTTAAAACGGTTATTTCAATCTTTGCAATTCAGAGCACGAAAATAAGTATAGCTAAAGGAACACTGATTTTAGCCAGATAGTAACTAGTAAACTCAATCACACTCAGTACCATTAGTTGCTTGGTGTTATCCGTAAGTCAGAGATCATGGTATTTCATTTTGTGTAGATTTTTGCATTTGTTTAATGCTAAAAATGTATTTTATCGCTAATTGAACCCAGTACCATATATATACCGACAGGACCTACCTTAGTCACAAGGTGACATGAGTGATACACTAAACTATTCGATTAACACCTGCGGCCTTGTCAACACTAGATAAAGTTACAAAGTGATCAAGTAAATACGGAACATAGTTCATACAAAGTATAGCGATGTATGAAGTCTGCGTTTCATATGACTTGGATAAAGGATACATCTGAAATAGCAACAAAGAAATATATAATGTTTTCTCTGGATAATTTGGATTAGTCCAGAATTCGAACACGTATACGTTGGTAAGTCCAGCTTTTTTTTCTTTCTTTCTTCGGATTCCCAATAAAACAACACCTTCGCTAGACATGTTCAGTATACACATTGCCTTACATACAGAACAATACATTAGTTATTAATGCATGTCTGAAATAATAGTGCTTCGTATAGAATTTTACTTCATCCAATTGTAATAGCACAAAGATAAAAAATATTGCGAGGGATAATGTTCTTATTACAGAGAAAAAGAGTTGAAATGACTTAACACTAACAAACATTTTCTTTAAACAGAGATAATATTTTATTCTAATTTATGGGGGAAAGAAATAATTTGTAGTACAGTATCTTTATTAGGGTTATATATTCGTACAAAAGAATGTAAATACAATTGGGTCTGTCTTCAGAAAGGACGTACTTTTAGCCACAACCTACACTGCTTCTTTTCACTGTCTTCCAAGCAGAATCCTGGTTTTGTTTTGATGCACGAAATACCTGAAACAAAAATCAGAAAATATTTAAAATATTAAATTCAGTGTGCTTAACTTGGTTGTACTTAACAATACAAAGTATCTTAACATTTTTGAGATTAAATGGACAAAATCTATTCGGTCAGGTATGGACTTTTGGGTTGCACGTAGAAAAACTATGAAGTGTTTATTGATGCTGAACAACTCAAAATGTATTACTATTCAAAAGTAAGTGGGTACCCCAATGGTGTTTGGGGTACCATGGGGTACCTAATGTCTGTATTTTTTTTTAGATATGTGGAAATGTATGTCTCTAAAATGTAAGGAACTGACATTTGTTTACCTAAAACCTCAACTCGGTAAGCCTTAGGGATATTGAGATATGGGAAAATAAAGAGCGACACCATAGAAGTGTGGGGTTTGTGTACTAGGTGGTGCAGTTTCGGAAACGTAATTACGAGGGCTTACAACACCTCAAAAGTAGTTTCAATTAAATACACTACACACACGCCCTCATGGGGGTTTTCGGGTACCATGATATTCGCAGAACTCTCATTTCTAAATATTCTAAAATATGTCTTAATAACGTTTTAAAGAACGTTAGAGGTGTGTGTTTACCGAAACCGCAAGTCGGTACGCCTAACAGTTACCGAAATATGGTGAAATAAAAAGCGACACCATAGGTACGTGGAGCTTGCATATTAGACAGTACAATTTAGAAAATTAATTAAAATATGACTATCAAGATATTGTCAAATAAAGGGAGGATCCATATAGTTATGGGGTTTTCGTGTTAGGTGGTAAAATTTCCGAAACCGGTCATGTAAAGTTAATAAGCATCAGTAGCAATTTCATCTTAAAATAATTAGGTATTTCCATGGAGTTTAAGAACATCATGGGGTCTACCAAGATTAAATTTTAAAAGCTTTGTAAAATATATTTTGACATTTGAAGGGCTCGGTGCAATAAGGAGCTAACCCTCACTTTTGTCAAAATTGAGATAAACAGTGTACTACATTAGGCATGAAGGTCTGCTTCATTCATCAACAGATGGTGCTTGTGCTGTGTCGTCATCGCGCGCAATCACGTGATATCCTTCTTGAGAAGAAACGTACAAGCGGAAAGTTGTGTGCAACAAGGTGTTAAGCCACAGGAAAATGTCAGTTATCGAGAATGTTATGCAGAGCACCTCCGCACATATTAGTGTTTCTGATGAAGAAGATGGCCCCCTACTCGGTGAAAACAGCTTTGATGACCCAGAGTATGTGTTTGGAGTGTCAAGCAACAACAGCACCGACTCTGAGGTAAGAAACGAGTTTTATTTTTGTTATTTTGTTAAAATGTTGGTTAACACCTTATTGCCTCAGATATAGGCTTGTAAAAAACGGTCTTTAAGTGTGAGTTTTTACGTGCATCTTAATACGCAAATCAATTCCCTATGCATTCGTCAGGACTCTAGCGAGTTGGTACAGAAAAATCTTGAACTTTTTCTGATGACAACAGCTGCTAATATAATGAATGTTGGTTAGCGCCATATTGCTGAAATAATTAACCACAAAGAAAGCGACATTACACATGTACATTTTTCTCTGATTATGACAAATTCTGACAATGTAGCGTCAAGAACGGTGCTGTAAATGCTATGAAATGAGAAAGGTAATAAAGCAATCATGTCAGGACAGTGTTGCCACAGTCCTAGGTCTGAAGGGAGCTGAAAAATAGTACCAAATTGAAACAAAAAGGGTTGAATTTATTCCAGTGTAATACATGACTCTGTAACACGAAACTAAAATAAGTAAATTTCTAGACCTCCCCCCCCCCTCTTTCAAGGGTCCAAATCAACGCGTCGATACAGATCTATAAAACGGAGAAATGTTCGGGTATCTTTATATACGTCAATATGGCGTAATTAGAAACAACTTACCGCGGTAAGGCAGGAATTATGTCAATATATTTTTCGTGCTATTTTCGTTTGGTGTAAAATCTTTGCAACGACGCATAAATTATAGACTTATTTGAGCATAGGCTGGTTTTCTTCAGAATATTCAACACTTGGTTCAACGTATTTGTGTGTTATTATTATTATTATTATTATTATTATTATTATTATTATTATTATTTTAAGAATATATTTCCACAACACTGTTACTTTCTCGTCTAGTTCATACGGGGCTCGGATGCGCCAATGTATCGTCATTTATTTCCTGGTATAGTTTCTAGCGTTAAGCGATGCAACGTCAAAGAATGAATGTCCAACAGCATTTTTTAAGAGTCCAACACACAGTATGAGTACTGTAAAATGTAGGAAAAGTCTTATTGACATTTTTGAAAATGTGAGAAGTATTTGTTACATTGGGTACAATTGGGTACAATTGTACCAACTTTTTCACAAAAGGGGATGAAAATGGGCCGTTGAATGACAAAGTGCTGAATTTGGTACAATTGCACCAAGTGTGACAACACTGTGTCACGATAAATGATCAGAATTGTTTTGTCATTTTCAATAATGAATTTGTTTCGAATATTTATGATTTTCGAGTGGATTGTACAGTCAGTGACAAAAGTTCTTTCCATTTCGTAAAATTATTTTGGGAATAATGCTAGTGTGGCTGGAATGTACAGAAAATTACAGTCTTTTCAATTTGCTAAAAATGTATTCAAATTTCCCTTACATTCTGAAGTTATTTACGAAACAATTTTCATCAAATGGAAATAATTTTTGTTACTGACTAGGATTTTTGCTAAATTTCGCGCACGCAGAATAGCAGTGGGGTTGAGACGTCATATCGGTTTAGAAATACAGTAGATTCAATAGCACTATGGCCAGAATATTTTCATTAGGTATTTCTAATTTCCTGTTGTAAAGAACCTAGTGTGTATTTATTAAAATCGTACTCTTATCCTTTTCAGAATGACCTTCACATCACAAGGACGACAGAGGGATCTCCAATCAAACGTCCTCCAGCCAGAAAGAGACGATGTGAGAGGGATAACTGGGAGAGAGTGAAGCGTAAGAGAAGAAGAAATAAAGGGGAGCAATATACCTCCAGTCATTCGAAGGATGTTGTTTTAGCCAGGAAAGTGGGTGAACCATGTAAATGTCCAAAAAATTGCTGGAAAAAAATTAAAGGGGACATAGAGTTTATTTTTCATTCATTCTGGGACTTGGCTGATTATGCAACACAAAACACCTACCTCATGCAAAATATGAGAATTCAGAATACGAAACGTTCCTACACAAAAGGACAATCTTCAAGGAGATCATTCACGTTTTCTTATAATTTGAAAATTAATGGTGTAGATGTTAGTGTGTGCAAGAAGGCCTTTCTTGCAGTTCATGGACTTCACCGCAGCAGAAAACGAATACAGCTACTTCAGGAACAAATCAAGGGTGGAAACATCACAGCCAAAAGTGATGGAAGGGGTAGGCATCACAACCGGCCAAATGCTTTTACAGAAGCCAGTTTGGAATCTGCAAGGAAGTTTATAACATCCATACCGAAATATGCCAGTCACTACAGCCGGAGCCAAAACGCGAACAAGCAGTACCTGGACTGCGATCTCACGATAAATTCTCTATATGAGACAAAGTATATTCCGTGGTGTGCATCTCAGCAGACAACGTCCATTAGTTCTGACAGATTCCGAAGGCTTTTTTGTGAGGAATTTTGTATAGGGTTTAAATTACCTAAGTCAGACACTTGTTCCTTTTGCGACTCGAATAAAATAAATTTGGATCATGCTAAATCTGTACATGACGAAAACGAAGCCAAACAGTTAGAAGCCAGTAGAGCGCTACACCTAGCTAGGGCAGAAGCCGCTAAGGAGAAACTCACCTATCTCTCACAGCTTGCTTCTTCAGATCCTACGAAATATCATGTAATCTGCGTTGATTTACAAAAGACCCTCCCAACTCCAAAATTAACGGTTGGTCCTGCTTTCTACAAGAGAAAACTCTGGAGTTATAATTTCGCAGTTCATGATTGTGGCTCGGACATTGGCTTTATGTTTCTCTGGAGTGAAAATATAGCTAAACGCGGTTCCTCTGAAATTTCTAGTTGCATACTTAAATACATTATGGGAAATAACGTGCAAAGTGAAGAACTTCATATTATTAGTGACAATTGCAAAGGGCAAAATAAGAATTGGACCTTGATTGCCTTATATGAAGCACTGCTTCGGTGTGGACGATTTAAGAAAATTTTTCATCATTTTCCAGTCGTAGGCCACACACAACTGCCATGCGATCGTGATTTTGGCCGCATAGAACTGTACGCACGTAGGCATCACCCCATTGTGTATACAACAGATGAGTGGGCACATGTAATCAGCAGTGCCAACAGAAAGAAGAAATTTCATGTAACTCGCATGCAGCAAACCGACTTCAAGGATTTCACACCACTTGTGTCATCAATTTCCAAGAAAATAACCACAGACACCAAACAGCCTCTCAAGTTTTCAGATGCAGCCGTGTTTAAGATGGAATCAGCTACTCCCTATGTTTTGCATGTAAGCTATTCGTACCAGAAGGAAGCACCTGTATGGACTACGTGCAACCTAAAGAAACGAGGCCGCCCACAGCCAGAAGTGAACCTCAACGATTTGCCATGCAAGTACCAGGAAGGAATTCCTATAGATATCCGGAAATACTCTGATCTAATGTCTCTGTTGGAATGGATCCCCCCAATATACCATAATTTTTATCGTAGCCTTGTTCCGACGGAAGTAGCTGGAGAAGAGTGTGTAGAAATGTTGGATGGACTTGATGATTGATGCATAAGAAGGGTCAACCTTGGTTGAATTCAATGTAATTTGTGACCTGCAATAATATGCCACTATTTCATGTCAGCGCTAAGAGCATTGTGACTGACTTACATATTCATTAAACTTGTAAAGTATTTAGTTTTCCTTACATACTTCAGTTTGATTTTTCATTATTATGTATATTTTTTGTTCACAATATAATTCTTGTGCATTTATGTTAGTTGTTATCCCACAGAACTGACTCCTAAAATTCTGATGCAATAAGGAGCTAACCAACAATGAGTAATATTGAATTACAAAAAGAACAAATTCAACCTCTTTTCATTTTAATTGTACATAATTGTATGTCTTTATATAAACTAGAAACTTTAGTGAAGCTTTTCGAATGAACTGCACAACATAAAAATAATAATTCCGATTTATGGATTTTTTCAAACTTTCAAAAGCTATTATCTCGGAAACAACTTTTTGAGGGTTAGCTCCTTATTGCACCGAGCCCTTCATTTGTAAAGAGTATTAGAAATATGTATTTACCTAAAACTTCCAGCTAGTACATCTAGCAGCTAGAGAGACACCATACAATAAAAGCGTATTAGATCTTGAAATTTCAGAAAACAATTATTGATCCTAACAAAAGTTAAATAAGATGGTACTTATATGGGTTAAGTGAGTACCTCAGACTCGTCAGTACAATTTCGATCGAAAGATTAATTCAGCTGTAAGTTTTCTTTGGATAATTCCAAGCGTTGATCGGGCTCTGAAATAAAGTGAACATTTTTTGTCAATATCTAATATAGCAAGCGAGATATAAGGAATTATGCATTTTATGACGTCGTAAAAATAGAGACCCACATGGATTTGTACTTTTGAGTATTTGCTGTAAGAAGAAATTTCAGAAAACAACCGTATATACCTTAATAGACAATTAAATGGGCGAGGGCACGATGGCTTAGTGGTAGAGTGCTTACCTCTGGTGTATTGGGTTCTTGGTTCGATCCACGGTCAAGTCAGTTTGTAGTGTACATCGTATTCGTGGGTTTTCTCGGGGTACTTTCTTTCCTCCCACCTTTGCATTCCATCAATTCTGTCAACAACATTCACTTGCTTTAATCATAATCTCCCTGAGACTAAAATGCATAATCGTGGGTCACTACACTGAAATATTTCCTTTTATTTAATTTTAAAATTAAATAGGGAGTTAAGTATGATCGTATCTCTACAGGTTAAGTGAATACTCCAATAGTTTCTGCAAAAAAGATTAGTTAAATACCCTACCACTAAGCTACTGTGTCCCCGCCCACTGAATTGTCTATTAAGGTATATACAGTAGTTTTCTGAATTTTTTTCTTATAGGAAAGACCCAAAAGTACAAATCCGTAAAGATCTCTATTTTTACGTCATAAAATATATAGTTCCTTATATCTTGGTTACTATCTTAGATATTGACAGCGAATTTTCATTCTTTTGCACAGCTCGATGAACCCTTGGAATTGCCTGAAGAAAACCTAGGACTGAACTAATCTTTCGATCGAAATTGTACTGAGGTACTCATTTAACCCATAGAAGTACCATCTTATTTAATTTTGTTGCCACCAATAATTGTTTCCGAAATTTCAAGATCTCGTACGCTTTTATTTCACAGTGTTTCTCCAGATGTTAGATGTACTAGCTGGAAGTTTTGGGTAAACACATATTTCAAATACTGTTTACAAATGTCAGGTTATATTTTCAAAAGCTTTTAAAATTTAATTTTGGTAGACTCCATGATGTTCTAACACTCCATGAGGATATCTAATTACTTTAAGATGAAATTGCTACTGGTGTTTATTAACTTTCCATGACCGATTTCGGAAATTTTAGCATCTAACACGAAAACCCCTTAACTGTGTTGGTCCTCCCTTTATTTGACAACATCTTGATAGCCGTTAGTCATATTTTAATTCAATTTCCGAATTGTAGCGTCAAGTATGCAAGCCCCACATACCTATAGTTTATTTTCCCATACCTCGGTATCCATAAGGCTTACCGAGTTGCAGTTTTCAGTAAAAAAAAAATTCAGTTCTTTACATTTTAGAGACATGTATTTCCATATATCTAAAACGCAGAAATTAAGTACCGCATTGGAACCCCATTGGAGTACTCACTTACTTTTGCATAGCAGGGTAAAAACGCCAGTGGTTCTCACTTTAAGGTTGAAAACACTATTTTGTCTCTTCTCTGAGCATCGTGAATCTGTCGGAGCTGTACCATAGTTGGAAAGACTCACTGATCCTTCCTATAATGACCATGTAGTTAGAATTAAAAAAAGGAGTAGCCGTTGGAGGAAAAACAATATTTTAAAATCCTTGCACCAGTAGTCGTCACCTTAAAATCAAAATGTTCCAGTAGTAGTCAGTATTTTCTACCAGTGTTCGTCACTCAAATAACTTGACATAATTTATTCAAAAACGCACTGTGTATCAGTTTAGGGTTAAGAATACAATATAAAGTAGTAAGCTTAATAACTTTGCATCACTTTTAGCACTCAAGAAATAAAATAAAAACGTTTTTACATACGTTTTAAAGCAATTTCAGAGAGAAAAATGTTAACTGAATTCAAAAGTTAACTGTATATCACTTCCACGTTAAAAGTACAATATTAAATACTATGTTTAATAACTATACGTCACTTTAAACTCTCAAGAATGAAAATAAACGTTTGTACATACATTTTAAAAACAATCTGAGAAACAAAATAAGTTAACTGAATTCAAAATTTAATTATACATCACCTTAAGCTTGAGAATACACTATAAAATACAGAGATTAATAAAAAATGAAATCTTTAAGTTTAACGTCACACGGTTATGCCGGTTAGGCTAAAGGAGACGGTGATAATGAGAAATGAGTGAAATGGTGGAATGAAGAAAGTGGCAGGAAACGGGAGAACCCCGAGAAAACCCACGAGCACGGTGTTTGTCCACTACAAAGTCCACACGGCGCGAGTTGGGATCGAACCAGGGACCCCAAGCACCGGAGGTGAACGCTCTACCACTGAGCCACCGCGCCCCCCTGAGATTAATAACAATGCATTACTGAAGAATGAAAAAAAATGTTTTAGCTACCTATATTGTATTTACATGTTACCGGTATTTCTCATTAACTTTTTTTTTTGATACCTCATGATCAAGTGTAGGGATGCGCAAGAGAAAAGATTTGAGATTGTCTCCTCTCGAAAAGGTGCCGCGAAAGTTGTCTCGTCTCGAAAACTGGATCCGTTTCTATTGGAATAGCTCTATCTCGTCTCGAATTTCGTAACAAAAATTCTGTCTCGTCTTGTCTCGTGCGCATCCCGAATCAGGTCCATAGCCAAAACCTTCATTTCGGAGGGGGTTTGATAGGGCTTTGGGATATCCAAATTTAGATATAGATAATCGATATCGACAAACTATCGAAACTTGTTCGAAATATCGAAAAATACAGCAATATCGAAATATAAACAATATCAAAAATCGAAAATATAGAAATATGAAAGAGATCAAAAATATGGACATATCGATCAAAAATGGATATATGATCTTGGAATACGATTTGGTGGAATAATGAGGGAGAAAAAAAATCATTGATTAAATATTAAATTGAAAAGAAATAAGAGCCTGACGCTCAAATACTTATCTATCCGGCACCCATCTTGATACCCATAAAATATCATGAAGTGCTTGATTGATTCTAAACCCAATAATAGTAATAGTAATTTAACAATAAACACAGAATATATAATTTACGCACCTTGAAATGTAGAAATTAATTATTGTAATCCCCAGCTTTCCAATAGACGTTTGATTTCTCCAAATGAAGATTTGGATATCTTGTTTCTTCTCAAGCAATAATGGGTTACAATAATCAATTGCAGTCCAAAGCCAAGTCACTAAGTTAAGCATGAAAATAAAGAATTCATTAGTTAGATGCATACAAAATCCTACGCATGCAAATCCGAATCTACTTGTATTAAATTGTAAATTTAAACAAACTAAATTATACTACTTTGGAAAGCGTCTCCAAATATAATGTTTTCATTCTAAAGTGAAGGAATTTTTAAAATCGGATGACCCGTTTGCGCTGTACACTCTCTATGCGCCCAATGTGAAATGAAAATGCAACATTGCCATTTACCTGGACCCACAACATAAGTGAGTGAAGTTACTGTCTTTTACGCTAACATGTCGATGGCCAGCCACCGTTTCAAACAGTAACTTCATTCACTTATGTTGTGGGTCCAGGTAAATGACAACGTTGCATTTTCATTTAAAATTGGGTGCATAAAGAGTATACAGCACAAACATCTCGTCCGATTTTTTTAAAAAGTGTTCACTTTAGATTTCACTTTAGACATATTTCGAGATGTTTTTCCTCTTACATTTTGTTGTAACTCTGATAATAACAGAGTTACCCTATATCAGGGAACGTTTGAGACATCCTGTATACTCATAAGAAGTTCCTTTCTAAATTCTACACGGATGTGGTTTCATTGAATGTGAGGTGGGTGATACACATTAGGCCTTTTGGGAGTACGTCACACGGACGACCGTAATTTTGTGTTCAAAATTTTTATGAACTGATGGGATATGTGATACATATGGCCACGGGCTAGAATTTTCTCAGTATGTCAAATATGCAATCAGATTTCATGCAGCTTAATTTGGTGAAAAGCTATTGCCAATTGAACGTTACATTTACCTCTTTCTTGCAGATGTTGAACCATGCCGTTAGCACGTGAGGAATGGATCGAAATAATCAAACTGTGGGGCGGGAGGAGTATATGTGCAGTGGTTGCCGATTGCAGAGTCATCCACAATGTGACTCTGTGTCACATGTTTCAGTGTCACAGTAATTAACTAAATTTGAGAAGACGGGCACATTCGTGAACATACATCGTAGCGGTTCAAACTCGCGGAACCTTTTTCCTTCCCCATTTTGAACCGGTACATGAAAATGCCATTTTCTCCATGTTTGCCTGCGCCGATTTTGAAAATTCCTTCACTAATCGATTTCTCTCGTCGAGTACTACAAGAATCAGTTAAAATCTCGCGGGCCCTTTTTTTCTTCCCCATTTTGAACTGATACATGAAAATGCGATTTTCTTCATGCTTGTCTGCGCCGATTTTGACAATTCTTCACTAGTCGATTTCTCTCGTCGAGTACTACAAGAATCAGTTAAAATCTCGCGGGCCCTTTTTTCTTCCCCATTTTGAACTGATACATGAAAATGCGATTCTCTTCACGCTTGCCTGCGCCGATTTTGACAATTCTTCACTAGTCGATTTCTCTCGTCGAGTATTACAAGAATCAGTTGAATCAGTTAAAATCTCGCGGTTCTTTTTCATTCCCCATTTTGAACCGGAACATAAAAATGAGATTTTCTCCATGTTTGCCTGCGCCGATTTTGAACATTCCTTCACTAGTCGATTTCTCTCGTCGAGTACTACAAGAATCAGTTAAAATCTCGCGGGCCCTTTTTTCTTCCCCATTTTGAACTGGTACATGAAAATGCGATTTTCTTCATGCTTGCCTGCGCCGATTTTGACAATTCCTTCACTAGTCGATTTCTCTCGTCGAGTATTACAAGAATCAGTTAAAATCTCGCGGTTCTTTTTCATTCCCCATTTTGAACCGCAACATGAAAATAAGATTTTCTCCATGTTTGCCTGCGCCGATTTTGAACATTCCTTCACTAGTCGATTTCTCTCGTCGAGTACTACAAGAATCAGTTAAAATCTCGCGGGCCCTTTTTTCTTCCCCATTTTGAACTGGTACATGAAAATGCTATTTTCTTCATGCTTGCCTGCGCCGATTTTGACAATTCCTTCACTAGTCGATTTCTCTCGTCGAGTATTACAAGAATCAGTTAAAATCTCGCGGTTCTTTTTCATTCCCCATTTTGAACCGGAACATAAAAATGAGATTTTCTCCATGTTTGCCTGCGCCGATTTTGAACATTCCTTCACTAGTCGATTTCTCTCGTCGAGTACTACAAGAATCAGTTAAAATCTTGCGGTCCTTTTTTCTTCCCCATTTTGAACCGCAACATGAAAATAAGATTTTCTCTATGTTTGCCTGCGCCGATTTTGAAAATTCCTTCACTAATCGATTTCTCTCGACGAGTACTACAAGAATCAGTTAAAATCTCGCGGGCCCTTTATTCTTCCCCATTTTGAACCGGTACATGAAAATGCGATTTTTTCATGCTTGCCTGCGCCGATTTTGAAAATTCCTTCACTAGTCGATTTCCCTCAACGAGTACTACAAGAATCAGTTAAAATCTCGCGGTCGTCTTTTCTTCCCCATTTTGAACCGGTACATGAAAATATGATTTTCTGCATGTTTACCTGCACCGATTTTGAAAATTCTTTCAGTAATTTATTTCTGTCGTCGAGTACTATAAGAATCAGTTAAAATCTCGCGGGCCCTTTTTTCTTCCCCAAGCCAATATTTTTGTATATTTTGAATGTATTCAAGTATGGAACAAAAGTATTATATAATTCCCTTAGTAGGCTTCTCAACTTAATATTTTTCAACTTAAATTTTATTTATTTTAATTATTTATTTTCTTGTGACTCAATATTTAATTGCAATCGTTCATTGGGTAGAAGGGTGGCCATTCTCAAATATATAAATATAGTATTCTTAAAATTTATGTGTTCTCGTACTATTAGTTTCTTCCACTAGACCTGGAAATTGCAAAATTAATACCTGGAAAACCTGGAAAATTCAGGGAAATTGAGTTCCATATTTATCTATGAACACTGCTATTTACAATTTTTTTCGAATAGGGAGAACTGTACAATTTTTTTTTTTTTTTTTTTTGGGAATGATATAACAATAGGTTTCTGGGAGTGTTGTTCGAAATGAAATCTTTAAGTTTTACGTCCCACTATTATACTGGCTAGGCTAAAGATAACGGGGTGTTGTTCGGTGGGGGTCAATGTTGCCAATTTTGGGTAAAGTCGCTAAATAAGGGGAATTCGACCTCAACGATAGCGTAGGTTGACCATAAAATTTTCAGTTAAAAACGGGACAGGTTCTTGCAACCCTAGACTTTTAGATCTACCTTTGTTCTTATCAGTGCCTTGATATCAGATTTCCTCCTCTCTCTCTTTGTTACAGAGCGGGTACTTATGAAAAAGGAAAGACACGTTGAAATTTGTTCAACACACAACCAACTGCTAAAACCTCTGCTGCCTTTCGAGCAGTACTGCGAACTATAGAGTATGTTTAATATAGGGAATTTCAGTTCAATTTTTGCCTCTTTGTTATTATTAATTATTAATACTTTTAAAAGGAGTAAAGGTACTGGGTTTGTTATTTACTTCTTTCATTTACATAAAACGGCACGAATACTAGTTTTTTCCATCTACTGACGGGACGGCCGGAACACGCCCCTAAAACGAGACTGTCCCGGTCAAAACGGGACTGTCCCGGTCAAGACGGGACGTATGGTCGCCCTACGATAGCGACAAAAATATTTTTTCCGATTGGAGATTTTTTTGGGTGATTTTTAAATGACGATTTACCTACTTACACATTTAGCGACTTTTTGCTGCAAACAAAATGTTCATCTCTAGAGAAGCATTATTAGTTCAAAACAGTTTTTACGTTCTTTTTTTCTGTTTGTTTGTTTTAATCAGCGCAACTGATGAAGAGTTTGGAAGTACAGCGTACTCACTGCCCCACAATCCTGCATTGTTATGTTACCCTTGCCCTCTAACGAAGAACAACTACAAACTTGATGTCCTTTAGTTCGCAGAGTTTCCGTTGAGAGACACACGTAATACATCATTACCGATAGCAACAAGATTAGCTATAGATGCGTGAATAAAGGCGAAGAAGATGTTTGTTATATTTGCCCTTTGGGGTCTTTTAATTATTCTGCACTTTTTCTTTTACAAAAAAATTGCTTAACGTAAGTACTGTAGTGTTAATTATTTCGGAACTATTTTGACCACAATATGAACAAAAGTACCCGAAACAACCTGAAATGATCCCTGAATTAAAGGATTGGTTGCGCCCTGTTTACAAAGATGTGAGTAGATCCAGCGGCGCAAATCTGTCTTCAACATTGGGGGGGGGGGAGGTAAGACCGTTACCATACTTTTTTTTTTGGCGATGTCCGAAATACTTATGAAGTTGAAAAACAATGTTGTGGAGGATCAGAGTTGTCTTCAGCGTTGGGAGGCTGCAGATTTGAGGCTTATTCTGGGGGACATCTATTTTATCTCACGTTCCTTTGTAGCAATCGGACAAAAATAATCAAATTTCTCCCAAAAAACACATTTCAAATTGGATTATTGGGGAGAAGTCCCCCTCAGTTCCAAGATTGGAGGGGACATGTATCCGTCATCCCCCCCCCCCCCCCGGATTTGCGCCAGTGAGTAGAACATATTGTTTAGTTTACATCTACAACTTTAAAACAATGCTTATAGACAATGAATTTCTCGATTATTTTTTATAGCGACTTTTCACCCAAAATTGGAGTCATCATCTCTCGTTTCGCAAACTTATTGCCAACATTTTGGAAACTGGTTGCGAAGAGAGCTACAATGGATGAGTCGAGTTATTTCGTCGCTTCCGCTGTGAACCTAAGTACAAGATTCCAAAGAGATTAAGAAAAAATGAAATGAAACCTTTGAGTTTTACGTCCCACAGTTATGCCGGTTAGGCTAAAGGAGACGCTGATGATGAGCAATGAATGAAATGATGGAATGAAAAAAGTGGAAGGAAACGGGAGAACCCCGAGGAAACCCACGCACACGGTGTTTGTCCATCACAAAGTTCATTTGACGGGGGCTGGGATCGAACCCGGGACCCCAAGTACCAGAGGTGAACGCTCTACCACTGAGCCACCGCAGCTCTTAAGAGATTAAGAGTCACAAACATAGTCACTTTCAATTTTGTAATATATATAGGTCTATATATTGCATCACTGACTAATAACTAAAATCCTTGGATTGTAAGGTGCGTTGCAAAATGATACGAACGATACCAGATATCGTCATATTATGTGATCGGAGAGGAAACGGAAAATAGAAGTGAGGGTGAATGAAACAGTGTTGTATTTATGTTACACGAACACAGGTACTGTAGAAATATACACGTACAGAGGACAGGGCGAAACAAAAATGAAAAATCAGCCCAAGAAAAGTGTTGCAAAATGATACGAACGATGACATGTTTAGTGTAATAACATGTAGCTAGATGTCTGCTATGAACATAGAGGGCGCTAGACGAGAAGGCAAAATGTATAGCAGACGAGTGATAGAAGTGTAGGCTAGTTTACTACGGCGAGGAAATCTGTGTAAGGTGACGAGTAAGAGTAGCATAATGGGCCCTGGCAAAGTATTATCTGAGTGCGAAAATTGCCAAATAATGGCATATAAAGAAGAAGGTGTATATGTTAATGAAATCGCACGTCGAATTGGGCAGTGTGCTTGAGTCCTGAACAATTTTCTTAAACTTGGGATGCGGTATGAAGTAAGGAAATCATCAGGAAGGCCGCGTTAACTAACGCCACAACAGCAAAGACAGGTTGTTCGAAAGCTAGGTTGTGCTGGAATATCCCTTACACAGTTGGCACAAGACCCTAACATTCGTGTACATACGTCTACCCTATCAAGACCTGTGAATCGCTGTAATCACCTCTGATATAAGAAGCGTAAGAGTCAGCCACAACTCACCGCGCAGCACAAGGAGCGACGGGTGATCTGGACCAAAATACATGTGACCTGGAAGCAGAACTGGCGTCGTGTCATCTTCAGTGACGAAAAGAAATTTAATTTGAATGGTCCCGAAGGCTGATGAGACTATTGACACGATCTGCGGAAGTAGGAGCAGATGTTCTCTAAGCGATAGCAAGGACAGTCGGTAATTGTGTGTGTGGGGGGGAGGGCTTCGGTTGTTATGGTACAACAAATCACGAATTTCTTACATCTCATATGACATCAACCACGTACTAAACAATACTTGCAGACAATTTGTTGTCATTTACCTCGAGAATTGCTGGTCCTGAGTGGATCTTCCAACAGGATAATGCTACTATCCACGTTGTTGGAACTACCAAGGATTGCTTTCAGGAGAAAGACGTGATTGTACTTGATTGACCTTTCAATTTCCTAGACAAAACCCGATGGGAAATCTTTAGGAAATGTTGTGTCGGTCAGTAATCGCCATCGGTACCCAGTAGAACAATGTTCGTGAGTTGCAGGATGCCATCATCGCTGCATGGAATCAAATTGATGTGACTCTGCTGCAAACGCTGGTAAACATCATGTTTAATCGAGTGTTCAAGTTGGTCTTATGCAGTGACTCATTTATTGTCTATTAGAACTAGCTTTTGTATTGCGTTCGTATCATTTTGCAACAGTCATTATCATGTTGTTTTGATTGTTTTTTGTTTTCAATTTGGTTAGCCATGGAAATGAATGAACTATACATGGTCTGTAAACATATCCTCCTTATACATCTCTACATATTACGTATTCCATCCGTAACGTGCACTTACTAAAGTTATGCCACATATTTGGATCGTTCGTATCATTTTGCAACATACCTTATATATAAAAGTCGCCCCCTGCCCGTAAAAAGCTTCATTCGAACTCGGAATCGAACCATTGCATCTGTAAAACAGTGCTGAGTTGATTTTAACGTTCCTTTCAGCAGCAAGGCTGTATGAGACGTGGACCTACAGATTAACGTGGAATCCGAACCACATAAGCTCCGGCCGGGAATCGAAAAAATGAAATGAAATCTTCGAGTTTTATGTCCCACGGTTATGCCGGTTAGGCTAATGGAGACGGTGATGAGTAATGAATTAAATAGTGGAATGAAGAAAGTGGGAGGAAACGGGAGAACCCCGAGAAAACCCACGCACACGGTGTTTTCCACCACAAGGTTCACTTGGCGGGGCTGGGATCGAACCCGGGACCCCAAGCACCAGAGGTGAACCTTCTACCTCTGAGCCACCGCGGCCCCCGGCCGGGAATCGAACCCGGGTGTCCCACGCCAAAGGCGTGTTCACTAACCACTTAGCCACGAGGGAGCTCATCTGTAAGGAAGTAAGCAAACAAAAAAACGCACACTGGATGTTTGCGCAACTGAGGATCAAAACATTCTCAATGGAGTATGAGAAATAGTTAACGCCAATCAAAGTGTGCTTTTGCTTATTCATTACTTCGTTAATACTTAATTCCTTCTAGAAATAGTGAAACTATACTATGAAGAAACACTAATAAACTAATAACAATTACGTTGTATTTCTTACCACACCACGAAAGTAATATACCATTTTTACCACCCATAGAATTTGAACCTAGTACTATACTGCATTAGTCACGCCGTAACGAAAGATGAAATCCAAACACCTGGCACTCGTAGCTGTTGAAGCTGTGTTGTAGCTACCTGTATATCACGCGGCCTGCGTTGGTACTCCTCAACATAAATACCTCACAGCCCAAAGCCAGGAAACATCACAGACAGAAGACAGGGGCACAAGCAGTGCCTGACACTTCACGAACTCAAACCCGCCAAGACTCAACTCAACATGACCTTCAATTACGTTCTAGAAACCAAACCAATGCTAAGGCACAAACTTACCAACTTCCTATATGAAAACACAAGAAAAAAAATCTAACTTTTTTGGTTCCAAAGTGATGACATAACAATAATACTAAAAAGGTTTTAATTTTCAGTAACCCAAACATTAATTAACTAGGGAACATAACAAAGCAAAAATAAATAAAAATAAAAATAAATTAAATTAAAAAATAAAAATCTGACAAGTAAACTCTCCCTGACTACTTTTTTTTTTTAATTTCAGTGAGGCTGTAAAATATGTCAATATCTTAGTAAAATATATATATTTCAATGTAAACAAGTTCTTTAAACAAAAGAAAGCTTTGTAGTAGAGCGCTTACCTCTGACGCGTTAGGTCCCTGGTTCGATTCCTGCTCCCGACAAATAGCCTTTTGGTGAACACTGTAGGTGTGGTTATTCTTAAGACTTTCCAGTTTCCTTACATTTTCTTGATTCCACCATTATCATGTATCTCATTGTCACCTTCTCTCTTACATTGATGTACAATCATGGGGCGTTAAACTAAAAGCAAAAAAAAAAAAATTGCAAATATCCTAGTAAAAATGAGTTTTCTAGACTACACAAGTGGCCCCGCGTAGGGTAGTCGCTAGCGCTCTCGCCTTCGGTGCGAACGGTTCCGGGTTCGATCCCCGGGGGAGAACTCGGTCGAAAAAGTATCAAAAGATTTTAAGTCCAGCCATCCTTAATGAGGTTTCCTTGGGTTTTCCTCATTCACAGCAGGCAAATGCCGGAGTGGTACCTAACATATAGGTCCCAGGCCGTTTTCTTCCTTCTCCAATCCTTTCTTCCCTTCCTTTCCCCGGATAGTGTACTCGCCGAGGAAAGTCATCTCTCATATGTGATGGGGTAACAAGGCCATTGATGCCGAAAGCCCAGAAATCTAAATCCTAAATCTTCACTACACAAGGAAATTTTCGCGCTGAAAACGGTTTATTAGCAATTATGTTAAGCAGTCCTGTAGTAAATCTGCACCAAGTAATAAATCGTAACATATAAAACGGAATGAATAAACACATAACATTCATTTTGCTACCTTGAAACGTAAAATGTTTCAAAACATTAATATTCAAAGATTTCTCAAAATTCAGATTCACCCATTCCATTCTCCTCAATCATTAACGAGTTACAATAGTAAGAACTGTCATAAACTACATTACTTAGTTAGTACTATATTAAAGCAAGTTACACTAAAAGAATATATAATTAATGGAATATTTAACTAAAATAATAGTTAACTATTGTACTTACCCAGGCTTTTGTTTCCTTCCTCTCTTCTTTTCCGTTTGTAAACAACCTCGTTTCGCAAGCAAAAGACGGTAGTTCAATGACGTCAGCCATGGCGAAAGAAAGAGTGTCTATAGGCGGTCAGGATCTCACACACAGATGGACGTATATAATATATAGCTGACGTATGAAACATACGTATACGTATGTAATATACAGAAGATTGTTAGATGTCAGATATCCTGCAGCAGCATAATGTAACATCTAAGCGGGTAAAAGGCAATACCTGTGTAGCATATGGATAAAGTACGCTCCGTACAGATTTCCTTAGTAAACATAACGAATCCTTGTATTTGTACAATATACCGCTGTCCGGATAATGGATTTTTCTCAGTGCACCCTTCAGCCCCTCGAGTGATCCTTTTACTCCCTTGACTAACTCAGTTGAATATTTTTACTCCCTTCATTGAATATTTTTACTCCTTCGGCTCTTTCCAGCCATTCATTCGAGTGATTATTTTTACTCCCTCGACACCCACGAGTAGTTCTTTCTATACCCTCATCTCCCTCGATTGAATATTTTACTCCCTCGACTCACTCGAGCGCATATTTTTACTCCCTCGACTATCTCCAGCTATTGTTTTTACTCCGTCAACTTCCTCGCGTGATTATTTCTACTCCCTCGATTCCCTCGAGTGAAAAATTTTACTCCATCGACACCCTGGAGTAATTTTTTTAGTCCCTCGACTTTTTCGAGGGATTATTTTTACTCCTTAGAGCCCCTAGAATGATATTTTTTACTCCCCCAACTCTCTCGATTGAGTATTTTCACTCCTTCGACTCCCTCGGGTAAATAATTTTACTCCCTCGACTCACTGAAGTAATTATTTTTGCTCCGTCGATTCCCCAGAGTGAATCACTTTACTCCCTCCAGTAAAAAAATTCACACCCTCGACTACCTTGAGTAAATATTTTTACTCCCTGGACTCCTTCGAGTAGTTATTTTGACACATTCGACTCCCTCGAGTGACTATTTTTACTCCCTCGACTAACTGAAGTGAATATTTTTAACCCTCGACACCATCGGGTAAATAATTTTACTCCCTCGACTCACTGGAGAAATTATTTTTACTTCCTCGACTCCCTCGAGTGAATAACTTTACTCTTTTGAGTGAAATATTTTTCATCCTCTACTGCCTTGAGTAAATATTTTTACTCCCTCGAGACAGACATGTAATTACTTTTATTCCCTCGACTCTTTCGAGTGAATAATTTTAGTCCCTCGAGTGATTATTTTTGTGTCGTCGTCTCCCTCGAGTTATTATTTTTTGTACCTCGACTCTCTCGAGTGATTATTTTTACTCCCTCGACTCATTAGAGTGAATATTTTTAACTCTCTGCCCACTCGGGTAATAGTTTTTACTCCCTGGAGTAAATAATTTTACTCCTTTGACTCCTTTGTGTGATTACTTTTACACCCTTCAGCCCCTCGAGTGATTCTTTTTAATACCTTGACTAACTCAGTTGAATATTTTTACTCCCTCCATTGAATATTTTTACTCCTTCGGCTCTTTCCAGCCATTGTTTTTCTCCGTAGACTTCATTGAGTGATTATTTTTTTCTCCCTCGACTCCCGCGAGAGAAAAAGTTTACTCCATCGAAACCCTCGGCTTATTATTTTATTCCCTCAACTCCTTCGAGGTATAATTTTACTCCCTCGAGCACCTCGAATGATCCTTTTAGTCCGTCGGCTATCTCGATTGAATATTTTGATTTCCTCGACTCCATCGGGTAAATATTTTTATTCTCCCGAATTCCTCGACTGATTATTTTTACTCCCTCTTCTCCCTCATGTGAATAATTTTCTTCCCTGCAGTCACTCGAGTTAATATTTTACACCCTCCACTCAGTTGAGTGATTATTTTTACTCTCTCGACTCCTTCCAATAATTATTTTTAGTCCCTCGGGTGAATATTTTTACTACCCGACTCATTCGACTAATTACTTTTAATTTTTCGAGTGAATAACTTTACTCCCTCGAGTTAATAATTTTACTCCTCGACCACCAGTGATTATTTTTACTCCCTTGACTTTATCATGTGATTATTTTTATTCCCTCGCCTCCACCGGGCGAATATTTTTCTTCTTCGACTTCCTCGATTAAATATATTAACTCGATCGACTCCCTCTAGTATTTATTCTTACTCCCTCCATTCACTTTTTTCTACACCCTCGAGTCTCTCTTGTGAATATTTTCACACCCTCGAATGAAAATTTTTACTCCCTTGGGTAAATACTTTAACTCGCTATACTTCCTCGATTGATTATTTTTACTGCCTCAACTCCCTCGAGTCACTGATTTTACACCCTCGGCTCCCTCTTGTGATTATTTTTACTCCCCAGAGTGAATACTTTCCTCCCTCGACTCCCTCGAGTGATTATTTACAGTACCCTGACTCCCTCCAGTGAATGTTTTTACTCTCTGGACTTACTAAAGTGAATATTTTTACTCCCACGACCCCTTCGGCTGATTCTTTATACACCCTTTTTTCTCTCGATTTGCTATTTTTACTCCCTCGACTTTCTACAGCATATCGTTGTGTGTGTGTATATGCTACTGGGTCTTACCTGGTCTCATGAGCACAGAACACACTGAACGTTCTTGTCTAGATGAGGTTTCCGTACCTGCAAACCTAGAACGTATATTCATTTTTATTTTATTTTGGGTGAATGAAATGTACACAGATTTCGAGGAGGAAATGTGTGAGTATAAAGGAAACGTTCATTCACAGCAAAGGCAGTGTGTGAGGCTTTAATGCGAGTGCCTTTGTTCTCTAAAACGATTCTAATTTGAAATTTAGTTTCCGATAAGATTTTGGGTTAGTGTTGGATTGGAAACAACACAGCCTAAAAGGAAACATTCAGATATGAGAGCAGAACGGTGGGTATATGTAATAGAAACTGCAACTGTCTCGGATTTGTCAATAAATGAGTACTACTTACGGATTTAGTTCTATCCATGTCAGTCCGTTGTAGTCGGTATTAACACTCACACTAATACTTCACTAACACACAGTTCTTGGAGGTTGTTCAGTAACACTTGTCTTAGTCCGAAAAAGGAGGTGGGAAGGCCTCTAGTCCATTAAACATCTAAATTGCTTGGAGATCAGCTCTGGGCGACGACCAATTTGGAATCTGGACTCCAGCATCGTAGACTGCAAGGCAACCATCCCTTCCTTCTTTTCTGTACGGGCGATGCTTTCGGCAATTTTCCCTCTTTTGGGAGGACCACGAGGGTATCTCCTAAGGTTCTGAAGTACCCTAAAAGTCTATGACAATCCTTTTCTCATGTTGGGTATTTTCTTCTTCATATTCGTATATGCTTTAGTAACAAAGTAAAACAAATCGGAGTATCTCGCACACAGAGATGTTGCGCGGTTGAATTTTCGTGGTAAAAAGATTAGTGTTACAAGTTGTTGCTTCTATTTGTAACTTCACTTGGCGTTGTTCGAAGGATCTGGCGTCTCTATCTCAGCAAATCAATTGCTTGTGATGAGAACGTTCTCTTCAATGTGTTTCCATCTTATGTCTGCAGTTTCGTTGTATGTTTTTTTTTTCTATCTTCTGCTCTATCTGCATGTTTGCTTCCGGCTAATGTTGAACGATTGAAAGCTAATTGCGTGAGACACGAAAAGTAATCGTTTATATGCAACGTAAATTAAAGTTTGAATAATCGCGTTTCTTGATTATTTCCTTTTTACTCTTTCTGATTTATTTTTCTTTTCTTTTTAGAAATTATAAATTAGATGAGGTTTACGATATAGTTTTACTCCCTCGACTCCAACAATTGATTATTTTTATTCCCTCGGCTCCCTTGAGTGATTGCTTTTGCTTCCTCGACTCACTAGAGTGAATATTTTTACCCCCGCGACCCTCTTGGATGATACTTTATGTACCTCGATTGAATGTTTTACTCCCTCGTGTAAATATTTTTACTCGCTCGTCTTCCTCGAGTGATTATTTTTACTCCTTTGACTCCCTCGAGTGAATAATTTTCCTCCCTCGACTCGCTCAAAGGAATACTTTTACACCCTTTACCCCCTTGAGTCATTATTTTTAAACCCTAGTCTCCATCGACTGAAAATTTTACACTCTCCACTCCCTCGAGATATTATTTTTAATCCCTCGTCTTCTTCCAGAGATTATTTTTACTCCCTCGTGCGAATTTTACTCTATGGAGTACCTCCAGTGAACAGTTTTACTCTCTTGCGAGAAGTCATGTATTTATTTTTACTCTCCCAACTCCCTCGAGTGAATAATTTTAGTCCCTTGAGTCATTAGTTTTGTGCCGTTGACTCCCTGAAGTAGTTATTCTTTGTAAATCAACTTCGTGGAGTGAGTACTTTTACTCCTTCAACTCACTAGAGTAATTATTTTTACTCCCAAGACTCGCTAGAGTGAATAAATTTACTTCCGCGACTAACTCGAGTAATTATTTTTACTCACTTCAGTAATTTTACTCCTTAGGCTCCTTTGAGTGATTACTTTTTACTCACTCGACTCCCTCGATTGAATATTTTTGCTCCCTCGACTCCCACGAATGAATTTTTTTACTCCTTTGAGTGAATATTTCTATTCCCTGGGCTCTTTCGATTGGACATTTTTACTCCCTCGGCTCTTTCGAGTGATTATTTTTGTTCTCTCGACTACATAGTGTCATTATTTTTACTCTTTCGGGTGAATATTTTTAGTACCTTGACCCTCGAGAGAATAATTTTACTCTTACTTCTACCTCCAATGAAAATTTTTACTATCTCGACACAGTCATGTAAGTATTTCTACTTCCGCGACTACCTCGAGTGAATAATTTTAACCCTCGACTATATAATTTTACTCCCTCGACCCCATCAAGTGAATATTTTTACCCAGTTGACTCCTTCATGTGATTCCTTTCATTACCTCGCCACCATCGACTGAATATTTCTTCTCGACTCTCTCAATTAAATATTTTAACTCCCTCGAGTCACTGTTTTTACACCCTCGAGTCCTTTTGTGATATTTTTCCTCCCTGGGGTGAATATTTTTAATCCCCCGACTCCCTCGAGTGACTAATTTTAGTCTGTCTATTTCTCGAGTGATTTTTTTACTCCCTAGACACACTAGAGTGAATATCTTAATCCCACGACCTCCTCGGATTATCATTCATACACTCTCGATTCTCTCGATTGACTATCTTTACTCCCTCAAATCCTTGCAGCCATTATTTTTACTCCCTCGACTTCCTCGAGTGAAAATTTTTACTCCCTCGACTACCTCGAATGATTATTTTTACTCTATCGACTCCATGAGTGAATATTGTAAACTCTTCACTCCATCGAGTGATTATTTTTACTCCCTCATCTACTTCCAATGAATATTTTTACTCCGCCGAGAGAGTCATGTAATTATTTTTACTCTCCCGACTCTCTCGAGTAAATGATTTTAGTCCCTTGAGTGATAATTTTTGTGTCGTCGACTCCCTGAAGTGATTATTTTTTGTACCTCTTCTTCCTGGAGTGAGTAATTTTACTCCATCGACCCACTCGAGTCACTATCATAACTCCCTCAACTCCCTCGACAGAATATTTTTACTCGTTCGACTCCCTGTTGTGATTAGTTTTACTCCCCTGAGTGAATAATTTTACTCATTCGTTTCTCTCGAGTGATTAGTTTAAGTCCCTCGACACCTTCCAGTGATTGTGTGTACTCCCTCGACCCACTAGAGTAAATTCTTTTACTCCCTCGACTCCTTCAAGTAAAATTTTAGTCCCACGACGCACTTGAGTAATTATTTTTACTACCTCGAGACTCTCGAATGAGAAATTTTACTCCCTCCCTCGTTCGTGTGAATATTTTTTTTTTCCTTTTACTGCGAAGAATAAATATTTTTAATCCCTCGACTTCCTCGGGTAAATATTTTAACTACCTCGATTCCTTGGAGTCCCAATTTCCTTCCCTTGACTCCCTCTAGTGATTACTTTTACCCCTTGGACTTCCACGAGTGATTATTTTTACTCCCTCTTCTCCAACGTGTCATTTTTTTACTCCCTCCACACACCCGAGTGATTATTTTTTACTTCCTCTACTCCTTGGAACGAATATTTTTACTCCCTGGACTCCTTCGAGTAGTTATTTTGACACATTCGACTCCCTCGAGTTAATATTTTTACTCCCTCTTTTGAGGATTTTTACTTCCTTGGGTAGGAGTTTTTACTCAATCGACTCCAATGACTAAAGACTTTTACTCCCTCGACTCCCTTGAGTCAATATTGTAAAATTACAAGGTAGAGCAATTAACGTACTCGGAATTTGGACTTTCCCTTCACCAAGTCTTCTTAGATACAAAATTACAATAAGTAGTTCCTCTAGAATATAGGGTAAGATTAATATAGGAACCCGGTGAGGAAGCGTCGTGGGCTTTTGCAGGTGATGTTTCTCTCGATGATCAAGCGTCGTGAGAAGGGCTAAGATGAGTCTCTCTCGGTGACAAAGCGTCGTGAGAGAGGACACGAACCCGATGACCAAGCGTCGTGGGCTTAGGATAGATACCTCTAAGTTACCAAGCGTTGTGATATGGTTTTTAGGTGGTTCGATCAATCTGGGCAGATTGATGCTCGATGGCGCGTGCCGCTCTCTTTTATCCTGGAGTGTCGGCTGCCATCGGTGACCTCCGTCTTGCCGACTGCTGCCGTATATGGGCGAGTCCTCTTCTGGTCCTCGTCTGAATTGTTTCGTTTACCATTAGCGCGTGTTAGTACACATGGTTATGGCATGTTATGGGGACAGACGGAACCTTACAATATTTTTACTCTCTGGACTGCCTCGACTGATTATTTTTACTACCTCGAGTGAATAATTTTACTCGCTCGATTCCCTCGATTGAAAATTTTTACTACGTCGTCTCACTCGAGTAATTGTTTTTACTAGCACGAGTGAATACTTTTTTCCATCGAGTCCCTTCATTATTTTTACTCCTTTTACTCCTTTGAGAGATTATTTTTACTCCCTCGACTCCCCCCATTGAATATTTTTACCTCCCTGGACTCCCTATAATCATTATTTTTACACCTTCGACTTCCTCAAGTGATTATTTTCATTCTCCTTACTCACACGACTTAATAATTTAAATACATCGTCTCCCTTGAGTGAATATATTTACTCCCCCGTCTCTCTTGAGTAATTATTTTAACTCCTTCGACTCGCTCGAGTAAATATTTTTACTCACTCGAAACCCTCAGGTGACTATTATAATCCTTCGACTCCCTCGAGTGAATATTCTCTCTTCCTCGACTCCCTCGAGAACATTTCTACTCCGTGAACTCCCTCAAGTGATTATTTTTACTCTCTCAACTCCATCAAGTGAATATTTTTACTCCTTCGACTGATTATCTTTACTCCCTCGCCTACCTCGAGTGAACATTTTTACTCCTTTGATAGCCTCGAGCGATTATTTTTACTCCCTAAACCACCTCTAATGAATATTTTTACTCCTTTGATAGCCTCCAGCGATTATTTTTACTCCCTAAACCACCTCTAATGAATATTTGTACTTCCTTGACTCTCTCGAAGGATCATTTTTCTCTCTCGAGTCACTATTTTTACTCCCTCGAATCCTTCTTGTGATTATTTTTACTCTCTAGAGTGAATATTTTTAATCCTTCGACTCCCTCGAGTGATTATTTTTAGTCCCTCGACTCCCTCGAGGTATTACTTTTACTCCATCGACTCACTAGAATGAAAATTTGTACTCCCCCGACTCCCTCCGGTCAATATTTAAACACGCTCGACTTCCTCGAGTTATTTTTTTTCATCCCTCGACTCCCTCGTGTGAATATTTTTACTCGCTCGACACCCTCGAGTGAATATTTTTACTCCCTCCACACCCTCGAGTGAATATTTTATTTTTACTCCCTCGACCCCCTCGAGTGAATATTTTTACTAACTCGAGTGAATATTTTTACTCGCTCGACACCCTCGAGTGAATATTTTCACTCCCTCGACACAGTAAATATATTATTTTTACTTTTTCGACTCCCTCGAATGAACAATTTTATTCCTCGGACTGTATAATTTTACACCCTCGACTCCCTCGATTGAATATTATTAATCGAACGACTCCCTCGAGTGAATATTTTTCCTCCCTCGATTGAATATTTTTACTTCCTCGCTTACCTCCAGCTATTACTTTTACTCCCTCGACTTCCGCGAGTGAAAAATTTTACTTCGTCAACTGTATCGAGTATTTTTACTCCGTCGAGTCATTATTTTTACTCACTCGATTCCATCGATTGAATATTTTTACAACCTCGACTCTTTCGAGATATTTTTACTCACTCGAAAGACAACTTTATGCTGATAAGGAAAATCCGCAATGAGGGGAACCTAAGGGGATACGAGGGGTAACTACGAGTACTTCGACCGCACATACGGATGGCTGCCATTATGGATAGAGACACGATAGCGACAAGCAGTTTCCAGAACTAGTCCTTACATGTCATTAGCTTTCAAGCGAAGTACCACATGCCCCTTGAAAGATACCAAAGATTTCATGTTTCTATCTGCCTTGGTTTCTTCAGAAGATGTTATGCGTGGAACGTACTTCGACCGTACTTTAAGGATGACCGCCATGTTGGATAGGGACACGCTAGTTATAGGGACATGTAGTTTGCAAACTTGGTCTCTACACGTAATTATATTTCAAACGAGATACGACACGGTGGGCGTTGCTATTTAAAATTTTGTACTTACCCCGTAACCCCCTTGAGCGCACCTCATGAGGGTTCTCCATATCAGCATAATGTTTTATTTTATGTCCCTTAAAGGTTACAAAAGGTTTTATGTTTCTATCTGCCTTGGATTCTTCAGGAGACGGGCCTTAGTGTTATTCGTGGAACGCATTATATATATATATATATATATATATATATATATATATATATATATATATATATATACTATGTGATCAAAAGTATCCGGACACCCCTAAAAACATACGTTTTTCATATTAGGTGCATTGTGCTGTCACCTGCTAGGTACTCATTATCAGCGACCTCACACGGGAGGGACCCAGAAGTTGTCCCTAAAATCTGATTGCCACATAGCACATCTGACAGAGCATCATGAGAAATGAACATTAGCAAAATTTAAGGTGCTATGGACCAGACGGAGGAGCTAGGGGGCTTCAAAATTTGTATAGCCAAAAAATTACATCATGGAATTATGTACGTTTAAAGTAAATATCTTGAAAACCGTTAAAGCAATCAAAACAAGAGTTTCACAATATAATGAGAACGAAATGCCCTATCGAAAACCATAAACAGTGTTGCCATAGGTGAAGCACTGTTGCCAACTCAGCATAAAATATTTTGTTTGAAATAGCACCATATACAAATGTGCACAAATTTAAAATGCACTATTATCACTAAACAACAGTGAAGTGTAGGGGTACAGTGTTGCACACTATTGGAGCTACGTGTGCTGAAAATGTACAATGGAGAAGTCTGATATGTGGTAACAAAGAGTAATAAAGGAATGCACTAGAAACAAGTGAGGATTTTGCATTATACTTTGGTAGCTCCGATGAATAAGCAGATAACTCGCGATAACAAAATGATACACGCGAGGAAAGAAACACGTGTTTCCTATTTCTGTAAACTGGTTCTCGATTATCTTATCAGTATTTGGAAGAGTAGTTTGTTGGTTTCTGTCTTTCGTGTTAAGTGGCATATTCCTTTACTTCTTCTCCTACATACCATATAATTATGTTTGTATACTGCAATATTACCATATTCACATTGGAAATATAATTATTTTATTACTACCTCATTTCGTTTTTAGTCGGCCAAGATAGCCGTCTGGTCTAGAAGGCTAGACAACCGCCATATTAGGCATTGCGGATTCCAATCCCGCCTCGGACATGTTTTTGTTATACTTTTCACCTTACATTACATTGTAATCTTTCTCTTTCATAGGGATTCGGATCCCACTTTCCACTCCTAGACCTAGGTGTAAATTCGAAGTTCACACAAGACATAAAATTGGTATCACCCAATTTCATTTTTCAAATGGATCAATATTTTGACTGACATTTTGCTATGTTATACTATCTGTGTTATCCATTTAAACTAAATTCATAGTATGAGACCCAGATTCCTTTATTACCATCTGTTGCCACATATCAAACTTCTCCATTGTACATTTTCAGCACACGTAGCTCCAATAGTGTGCAGTTGTTTAGTGATAATAGTGCATTTTAAATTTGTGCACATTTGTATATGGTGCTATTTCAAACAAAATATTTTATGCTGAGTTGGAAACAGTGCTTCACCTATGGCAACACTGTTTATGGTTTTCGGTAGGGCATTTTGTTCTCATTATATTGTGAAACTTTTGTTTTGATTGCTATAACGGTTTTCAAGACATTTACTTTAAACGTACATAATTCCATGATATAAATTTTTGGCTATTCAAAAGTTTGAAGCCCCCTAGCTCCTATCCTTTTGGTCCATAGCACCTTAAATTTTGCTAATATTCATTTCTCATGATGCTCTATCAGATGTGCTATGTGGCAATCAGATTTTAGCGACAACTTGTGGGACCCTCCCGTGTCAGTAGTCATTAGACATCGTGAAAAAGCAGAATGGGGCGCTCCGCGGAACTCACGGACTTCGAACGTGGTCAGGTGATTGGGTGTCACTTGTGTCAGAAGTCTGTACGCGAGATTTCCGCACTCCTAAACATCCCTAGATCCACTGTGTCTGATGTGATAGTGAAGTGGAAACGTGAAGGGACACGTACAGCACAAAAGCGTACAGACCGACCTCGTCTGTTGACTGACAGAGACCGCCGACAGTTGGAGAGGGTCGTAAAGTGTAATAGGCAGACATCTATCCAGACCATCACATAGGAATTCCAAACTATATCAGGATCCACTCCAAGTACTATGACAGTTCGGCGTGAGGTGAGAAAACTTGGATTTCATAGTCGAGTGGCTGCTCATATGCCACACATCACGCAGGTAAATGCCAAACGACGTCTCCCTTGGTGTAAGGAGCGTAAACATTGGACGATTGAACAATGGAAAAACGTTGTGTGGAGAGACGAATCACGGTACACAATGTGGCGATCCGATGGCAGGGTGTGGGTATGGCGAATGCCCGTTGAACATCATCTGTCAGCGTGTGTAGTGCCAACAATAAAATTCGGAGGTGGTGGTGTTATGGTGTGGTCGTGTTTTTCTTGGAGGCGGTTTGCACCCCTTGTTCTTTGCGTGGCACTCTCACAGCGCAGGCCTACATTGATGTTTTAAGCACCATCTTGCTTCCTACTGCTAAAGAGCAATTCGGGGATGGCGATTGCATCTGTCAACACGATCGAGCACCTGTTCATACTTCACGGCCTGTGGCGGAGTGGTTACACGACCATAACATCCCTGTAATAGACTGGCTTGCACAGAGTCCTGACTTGAATCCTATAGAACACTTTTGGGATGTTTTGGAACGCCGACTTCGTGCCAGGCCTCACCGACCTACATCGATACCTCTCCTCAGTTTAGCACTCCGTGAAGAATGGTCTGCCATTCCTCAAGAAACCTTCCAGCACATGATTGAAAGTATGCCTGCAAGAGTGGAAGCTGTCATCAAGGCTAAGGGTGGGCCAACACCATATTGAATTCCAGCAGTACCGATGGAGGGCGCCACGAACTTGTAAGTCATTTTCAGCCAGGTGTCCGGATACTTTTGATCACATAGTGTATATATAGGGTGGATGGACCATCTATCCTTATACGCCCTTGTAACTTCAGCAGGGAGACACTATTTGACACACACTGCTACACCAACAGACATAACAGTGTTGCCAATTCAACATAAAGGTAAATACTTTTTCTCAAATGTCACTACGTCAGGTTACTACACATTTGAAATCTACCTGTTAAATGAAAATTTAAAATATCATATTTGTTGTTCAGTGTTTTAAACTGAGTAACAAGTGTGCTGTTGGAAGGTTTCGTTTACTATAGAACGGGCAGGATCGTTCTGTAAGGCTTCTGGAAAGTGAGTTTCCGTTTCACATTATGGAGCTACGGTAGACTTCCAAACCATACGAATTCAATACTGAAATAAGTAGTATTGCTTGCAATATGTGCATAAGGTCAGAGATGAAACATGTTCTTCGGACGTAAGTCCTAACCAAAATCCAGTTTCTTGATATATCTTACAATTACTATTACATAGGAACCAATACTGTAACAGGAAGTTGTACTACTTCTTACTCCTTCCGGTTTCAGTTGAAGAATATGACCTATGCTGAAATCTACTCTTGGGATCCTTAATTGATATCAAAATTCCGTTTGTCAATCCTATTAGTTTTCACTCTGTATGAAATCAATATGGAAAACGAAGGAGGTAGTGGTAGTCTACTTGCGGTTACGTAAACAAACAAAGGTGAATATAGAACTTATTCTTGGATTACTAAATCAATGGTAGAAAACTGCTTTCCACTTCCTGTTGCCATATTTTGCAATGCAGCCATCTGTATCGAAATCAGAAACCTTTCTTCGCCTTTTCGGTTTGAACAGAGGATTGAAGGTGGAGATGACAATCTTGGGATGCTGAATTCATATCGAACAGCCATACCTCGCTATATCTTAAACCTTTTTCCTGTACACGGAAATGCAAAATAATTTCTATGATTTCCGGTTGGAACAGAGAAAACTTTGGGAGAAAAATCTATACTTAAGGTACGGAATCCACATAAAAAAATATTTACCTTTAACTATTACCGTTTTCGCTCTATGGTAATCAATACTACAACCGGAAATAGTAGTAAGTTCTACAACTTCCGGTTTTAGAAGTATAATAACAATGGAGACGGAATTTGTTTGAGCGGTAGATCGACTTCAGAGAAACATTTCTCGATCTCTTACCTGCTCTTGTTGTGATTATCCACGCTGGAACAAGGAAAGGTGAGTTTCTTCCACTTTCGGTTCGACCAGATGAATAAAGATATCAGTCTGGACCCTGAGTCCAAGTTAAAAATCCTTCTCTCAGTACCGTTAATCAGCAGCAGCGGCCTTAAGGGGTGCATAAGAATAATTGCTTATTCCCCACTTTTTGTCCCCACCCCATTACCTAACGATATACCCCGTTATTAATGCCAAATGTTTTCATTTTTGCCCCCTTCACACACTGTTCACACCCAATCGCAACTACTGCTAAACAGTTATGATGTATGGAGATCAATATTGACATCGGAAGTGGCAGTGGATTTCTACAACTCCCAGTTTTAGTTGAGAGAAAGGAACGGAAATGGAATCTATTGTTGGAACAAAGAATCAACTTCAAAAAAATGGTTCTAA